>NC_056741.1:587938641-588002509 GCF_019279795.1 Protopterus annectens
TTTGGGGGATGGAGGTGGGATAATCTGCATTGTGGGATGTGGTTTTCATTGTCCCAGTGGGCTTAAAGGATACCATCTCAGTTTTAGAAGTGTAAAAGTCGACTTCGAAGTTTTTCACTGTAGTCTTTTGTGTTGGGGGTGGAGGTGGGATATGTATATCCAGGGTGATTAGTTTGTGGTCAGATCTCACTACTGAAGGGTATACTTCTGGTGTGAAGCACTTTGTCCCCATGTTTGTGATGATCAGGTCTAGTATATTATCTCCCCTTGTGGGAGGTAACTAGCTGTTCCATTGCGTTTGAATTTATGAATTCCAGGAACCTTTGGGCTAGGGTGTTTGGGCTAGAATAATGCACCCAGTCTATGTTAGGGTAGTTGAAGTCTCCCAATATGATGGTGTTTGGTGAGACATTCATATCCTCCAATGTCTTCAGGAAGGCTGAGTGGAGTTCCTGAGATTGGGAGGGTGGTCTGTAACATGCTACCAGTTGTATAGCAGTTTTGCCTATGGTTAGTTGCACCTGGATGGTCTCTGATGCTTCATGTGTTGCCACTAACCTGGAGGGTGTGGGTATCCTTGATGAATATGGACACTCCCCCTCCCTTTTTGGTTTGGCCCGAGTTTTGGGGCTGAAAAGCATGATACGAGGTATAGCCTGGTAGCACTGGGGTGCTCTCAGGAGCCTTGAACCAGGTTTCAGTTACTGCACAGACATCGATGTCCTCCATACTGAGGAGTGCATCAAGTGCCTGCATCTTGAGATTTAGCCTTCTGGCGTTGAGCAGCATTACCCTTAATTTTTTTCATTTTTGTTTTCTAAGGAGGTGGGTTTGTCTTTTGTGCCTTGCCTAAAAAAGGCACTATGGGGGAGGCAAGAGCCTAAGCCAATATCCGGAAGCCCAGTGGTGACAGATGCAAGCCGTCCCTTGCGAAGCAGCGTGGCTTGTCCAGCATGTCATCCCAAGCAGACAGACATTGGATCCCCCTAGAATGACACCAGTATTTGAGCCAATTATTAAAGCTGGTCATCTTGTCTTTGTATTGTGGCATCATTCTTGGTGAGAGCAAGATGCTGCTCAGGGTCAGGGTCATACCAGCCTGGGCTACATAATCAGAGAGCTCCTCTATGTCTCTTTTCATGTAGTCCAGGAGGTACGCCTCAGGTCATTCATGCCGCATGGACAATGGCGGAGTCATATTTGTACTTGCTGGAGTGACCTGAGTGCGTGTGTTATGTGGCGGATCTAGCTCGATAAGCAGCTCACCATTACCCTCTTCTTGTTCAGCCTGGTAAGTGGAACGCCAGTGTGTCTGACTATAGAGTCACCTATTACTAGTGTATCAGGCATGGTGTTTGGCCTTAAGGGCTGTGATTGTTTGACACACTGATTTATTGAAGTATGTGATGCATGTGTTATGTTTTGAGGTGGTGGGTTTTGGGTGTCTGCTTTGGGAGCCTCTGTTGTTTTGGTAGATTTTGTTAGAGCCTCCGTGTATGTCCTTGTGTTTCTATGTTTTTGGTTTGCAGTTGTGGTAGGTCTATGTGGGACTGGGTTTGGTGTGTGTGTGGTTACCTTCTCCTCCTGTCTGGTCTTGCCACTCCTGAGTTGAGAGAGTTCAGCCTCCAGTTTGGCTATATAGTTGCATCTCTCACATGTATTTGTGTTTGTTGGGAGGAGGAGAGGGTTGTCTGTGAACATGAGACAATTGTAGCATTGTCTCAAGATTCCAGGATTAACCAGCTGAACCGGAGAGGATGCCAGCAATCTACCACTCGACATGCCAGAATATTATAAGGGAGTGCTGTGCCTTTAAGGGAAGTGGGTACTCACAGGGAAGGTAGGTGGATGTAGTGCTTACTTTAGTTAGCGAGAGAAGAGAGGTTTTGAGAACAAGTGCTAGGCTTATAATAAAGCGATTAGACTAGATTATTATAAGAGTAGAGCTTTCTTAAGGGAAAATTTGAAGAGCAGACTTGGCGGACGAAAAAGTTTAACCTTGTTTAACCAAGGCTGCGCTATCTGACAATGCAACACCGTGCAAACGCGGATTTTAAACAGGGAACTTCAAAAGAGCTAGAAATGGTCCAAAACAACCAATTACTACAAGCTCTTGTGCTGAGGTCACTCCTTCAGGGACAGATAGGCTGCTCAAGGCTCCCCACTCCCACTGGTGAGCAAAGAAACTTCCTTCTATCCAAGTAAGGCAATGGACACCACAGGAACTACACCACAGCCCAGAATACAGCAAAGCCTGTATACTGGTCTAAACTAGTCGAGGAGAGGTGGGAAAACAAGGATATTTTTTTTTTTTGTTTTTGAGATAGAAAGCACACAGAAATGCAGGAAACCGTAATAAATCAGTTACACAGGCTAGCACACTTTAGTGGGCAGCCTCAACAGTTAAATTAACAAACAAACAAACAACTTTCGACTAATTTTCGACTAAATGAAACTTTAAATGAGGATAATATATAATGCAACAAACAGTTAAAAAAACAGTTTAAGCTTGTTCAAGGTAAGCAAGAGAAGGTATTTCAGGTAAAAACAGCAAAAAATACTTAAATCAGGAAAGTAGTCACTTTTCTCAGTTCTCTGCTGCTAGGACAACTCTGCAGGACCACGAGGAGCGTTGCTGAGTAGTATAGCCAGAAAAAAATGCTCAGAGGCGGATTTTAAACAGGGAACTTCAAAAGAGCTAGAAATGGTCCAGAACAACCAATTACTACAAGCTCTTGTGCTGAGGTCACTCCTTCAGGGACAGATAGGCTGCTCAAGGCTCCCCACTCCCACTGGTGAGCAAAGAAACTTCCTTCTATCCAAGTAAGGCAATGGACACCACAGGAACTACACCACAGCCGAGAATACAGCAAAGCCTGTATACTGGTCTAAACTAGTCGAGGACAGGCGGGAAAACAAGGATATATATATTTTTTTTGTTTTTGAGATAGAAAGCACACAGAAATGCAGGAAACAGTAATAAATCAGTTACACAGGCTAGCACACTTTAGTGGGTGGACTCAACAGTTAAATTAAGAAACAAACAACTTTCGACCAATTTTCGACTAAATGAAACTTTAAGTGCAGATAATATATAATGCAACAAACAGTTAAAAAATAGTTTAAGCTTGTTCAAGGTAAGCAAGAGAAGGTATTTCAGGTAAAAAACAGCAAAAAATACTTAAATCAGGAAAGTAGTCACTTTTCTCAGTTCTCTGCTGCTAGGACCACTCCGCAGGACCACGAGGAGCGTTGCTGAGTAGTATAGCCAGAAAAAATGCTCAGAGGCGGATTTTAAACAGGGAACTTCAAAAGAGCTAGAAATGGTCCAAAACAACCAATTACTACAAGCTCTTGTGCTGAGGTCACTCCTTCAGGGACAGATAGGCTGCTCAAGGCTCCCCACTCCCACTGGTGAGCAAAGAAACTTCCTTCTATCCAAGTAAGGCAATGGACACCACAGGAACTACACAACAGCCGAGAATACAGCAAAGCCTGTATACTGGTCTAAACTAGTCGAGGAGAGGCGGGAAAACAAGGATATTTTTTTTTTTTGTTTTTGAGATAGAAAGCACACAGAAATGCAGCAAACAGTAATAAATCAGTTACACAGGCTAGCACACTTTAGTGGGTGGACTCAACAGTTAAATTAAGAAACAAACAACTTTCGACCAATTTTCGACTAAATGAAACTTTAAGTGTAGATAATATATAATGCAACAAACAGTTAAAAAATAGTTTAAGCTTGTTCAAGGTAAGCAAGAGAAGGTATTTCAGGTAAAAAACAGCAAAAAATACTTAAATCAGGAAAGTAGTCACTTTTCTCAGTTCTCTGCTGCTAGGACCACTCCACAGGACCACAAGGAGCTGTTGCTGAGTAGTATAGCCAGAAAAAAACGCTCAGAGGCGGATTTTAAACAGGGAACTTCAAAAGAGCTAGAAATGGTCCAAAACAACCAATTACTACAAGCTCTTGTGCTGAGGTCACTCCTTCAGGGACAGATAGGCTGCTCAAGACTCCCCACTCCCACTGGTGATCAAAGAAACTTCCTTCTATCCAAGTAAAGCAATGGACACCACAGGAACTACACCACAGCCCAGAATACAGCAAAGCCTGTATACTGGTCTAAACTAGTCGAGGAGAGGCGGGAAAACAAGGATATTTTTTTGTTTTTTTTGTTTTTGAGACAGAAAGCACACAGAAATGCAGGAAACAGTAATAAATCAGTTACACAGGCTAGCACACTTTAGTGGGCAGCCTCAACAGTTAAATTAACAAACAAACAAACAACTTTTGACCAATTTTCGACTAAATGAAACTTTAAATGCAGATAATATATAATGCAACAAACAGTTAAAAAAACAGTTTAAGCTTGTTCAAGGTAAGCAAGAGAAGGTATTTCAGGTAAAAACAGCAAAAAATACTTAAATAAGGAAAGTAGTCGCTTTTCTCAGTTCTCTGCTGCTAGGACCACTCTGCAGGACCACGAGGAGCTGTTGCTGAGTAGTATAGCCAGAAAAAAAACGCTCAGAGGCGGATTTTAAACAGGGAACTTCAAAAGAGCTAGAAATGGTCCAAAACAACCAATTACTACAAGCTCTTGTGCTGAGGTCACTCCTTCAGGGACAGATAGGCTGCTCATGGCTCCCCACTCCCACTGGTGAACAAAGAAACTTCCTTCTATCCAAGTAAGGCAATGGACACCACAGGAAATACACCACATCCCAGAATACAGCAAAGCCTGTATACTGGTCTAAACTAGTCGAGGAGAGGTGGGAAAACAAGGATTTATTTTGTTTTTTTTTTTGTTTTTGAGATAGAAAGCACACAGAAATGCAGGAAACAGTAATAAATCAGTTACACAGGCTAGCACACTTTAGTGGGCAGACTCAACAGTTAAATTAACAAACAAACAACTTTCGACCAATTTTCGACTAAATGAAACTTTAAGTGTAGATAATATATAATGCAACAAACAGTTAAAAAACAGTTTAAGCTTGTTCAAGGTAAGCAAGAGAAGGTATTTCAGGTAAAAAACAGCAAAAAATACTTAAATCAGGAAAGTAGTCGCTTTTCTCAGTTCTCTGCTGCTAGGACCACTCTGCAGGACCACGAGGAGCTGTTGCTGAGTAGTAGTAGCAAGAAATGAAAACGACACTTCCCCATAAAATACAAGGACATGAGGAATGACCCCCACACTTATAAGTGTCTGCCTTCTTTTGGCTTCTGGTATAATAATTAGAATTACTTTCAAATATATCTTTTAAACAGGGGCTTTTCTGAAATATGAATTTAAGGGGAGGGTCTTAAAAATGCCTTGTATGTCAGATAACTGCACAAACTGCACCCATTCTTTTGTAATAATATTTCTAATAACCCCAGCATCCCCCTTAAAGTCAGTCACAAAGACCCCCTTAAAATCACAATCATCATTAGTGCTTATTCTCTCTATTAATCTCACTCTCACTAACACCGTCTTTCCCAAGTATGGGGGAAACTTCACGTCTCTGTCCCGCAAAACCTCAGCCTTAATATTATCTATCAAGGAGAGTGGATATCATCTTTCCAAAAACATGTCCCCAAGTATATCACATTTTTTTAAAAAATCCAAATAATTCAAAGTCATCCTACTGATTCTTATATACTGGCCCTTCACAATGCTCTTCTTTTGATGAAATGGGTGAGCACTTGTATAATAGAAATACAAATTAGAAAATGTACCCTTACAAAATACAGTAGACTTGAATTCTTTGGTGTCCAATATTTTATGAATAGTGATATCCAAAAAAAATAACTTTATCATAACTTATGTAACTTATATAACATATCAAATTTTAAAAATTCACTTGTGTTATTAACATAGGTAATGAATGCTTTAATTTATCTTTCTTGTCACACCAGAATATACAAATATCATCTAAATAATGCTTATATAATTTCCAGCACTGTGTATAAGGACTCTTAAATATAAATTTGTCTTCCTACATGGACAAAATAATGTTGGCAAAGGTTTGCGCAACAAGCACCCATAGCCACCCCACTAATCTGCTGAAAAAATTTACCTTCAAAAGAAATTACATTTTATTTAAGAACCATTTCCATAAGGTTCAAATGAGTTTGAAACTTATCCTGGGTAAAATTACCACTTAAAGAAAGGGCTTCTTCAAACCATTCCATCCCTATGTTGTGGGGAATAACCAAAAATAAATCTGCAACATCAATTGTAACAAAAATAATGTCTTCATGAAACAATTCAGGTTTAACTACCTTCAGGAAGTCTCACCTTTTAACTATTGGGTATGTTTATGAATTGATTCTATATGGCTGGTTAATTAAGGATGATGTCAGGATATTAATAGCTTAGAATATTCATTGTGGGTGTACATCTGAAGAAGTCCTTGGCTGACTAAAGCACAGTGATTCGTTAAGTGTTTATGTGTTTTCTGTGCCTCTATTAAAGTATTTATCCAGACTGTCACCTGGGCGTTCCTTTTGTGCCTGTAGTTTGATGAAACATTTTGAACAGTGTCAATGATTTTAAAATTTATAATTACAGCACCTTCAATATAACTCATGAGCATGTTTAACTCTTCAGTAAAGGACATACATTTGCAGCAACGAAACGTGCTGTTACCAAAATCATTAGTGAGCTCAAATTGTTCACTAGAAAATTAAATTTGAGATTCGTCTTTAACAATGACAACATCCAAGACGAGTGTTATACTGGGTTATGAATTCCCATTGTATATAACCTGGATCTTCATCCAACTTTAAGTGCTTTTGAACAGATTTGCAAGATGGACATTCGCTTTTTGGTAAACCAACAGCCCTGTGACTAAAAACATAATCTCAGTAAAGAGCAGTGGGACATGTTACATGAATTGAAAGCGGCAGAACAGTTAAGAATTACATGACCTGATCAAGGTGGCAGCTTGGCTATCATGAAGCAACTTGATTACGAACAATGAATGTTCAATATTCTTTACAATGACACATATCTGGAAGCCTTTCTCAATGAAATCAGCATTTCCTACAAAAAATTGATAACTATCATTATGACATGTTGATGCAAGGCCAGATTATACCCACCCCCAGGAATATAAATTCATGCATGTTGAAGCTCCAAAAATACTGACAATTTTCGGTGTGCCCAAAATCCATAAAAGCCTATATGAGCCACTGTTAAGACCTATTGTGGATGCTGGCAATTCTAAAACTAGCTTCATAGCCAGATATATTGACAAGCAATTAAAGACACATGCTATTAATATCCTACATCTTTGCAGGGATTTGTGGGACTTTCTCAGCAAATGAATACAGTATTCATAACCATTGATGTTAAACATCGTTTTTTAACTGTATACCCTAAGATATAGGCCTTGAGTGGTTCACTGACTATCGTATGGATTACATGCTCTTGGAACAAGATAAAATCAACATAATGAGTTCACTGGTTGAGCTTGTTCTTGATAATAATTCTATATACTATGAAGGACATTATTTCAAACAAAAGTCTGGCATTGCAATGGGTGCAGCTTGTGGTCCACTCTTTGGCTGTGTGGGAGCCCAAATATTTTGTTGATAGTCCATTCAGCAGGTGTATTAAAATGTGAATCTGGTATTTGGATGATATATTTGTTATATGGTCAGGTCTCACTGACAGCATAGCTGCATTTATTCAGTATATCAACAGTACTACCACATTCCTCAAATGTACCTATACGGTTGGTCAAGATACTATTGCATATCTTGATGTCTTACTATCAAAATAATCATGTGCACAATACATTAACATCAAGGATGTATATGAAGCCAAGATACTCTAATACTTTTCTACATTAATGTAGTAGTCCCCCTTACCATCAGAAGTGGGCTGTTGTAAAAGGCCGGATGGTAAGGGTTTCCAGAATGGTATCCATTTTTGAGGAATTCATCGATGAATGCAATTTGCTAAGTGAAATTTAAAAAAATAAAGGTTATCCAGCCACCATGATATAATCCATCATGAGAGAAGTTATCCATAAAAGGAAAACAGGTGTATATATGTCCCCCTACTGGAAATGAATGACACCAGAGAAAGTTCTTCAATGGCAGTAACCAATAATGTGCCACATTCTAATAGCCCTAGGAACACACTTCATGATAAAAATGGGGATGATAATGAACAGATTAACATTGAGACTGGATGTGCTTTTATTACCACTTTCAATATAAACAGTTAGTATATCACCAACATCATGGCAAAAAACTGGCAGCTTATTTTGAATTATAGAGATATCTTTGAGAAACTTGGTATAAACCAAGGATTGTGTATAAGCGTGGGAATATATACAACAAGGTGACACTATCCATATGGGCAGTAAGAAGATAAAAGTCAGCGGGGGGGGGGTGATACAATTGTCATACACAAGGAGTTGTATATCTTGCCTTATGCAATCTGAGCATAAGCTGGGGCAGTGCATATATGAGCAAACTTATGAAATAAATAAATAAATAAACACCAATGCTTTATACAAACATATATCTAAAAATAGTCATCATAACTTCTCATTCACCATTCTTGAGAAGGTGGAACAAAGCCCAAGAGGGGGCCCTTGGACTATCATTAAGCAATGGGAGCTGTGGTTACCTCTTAGAGCAAGAAATCTAGACAAAGTTACAAATAATGGGGGGACAAAGGCCCAAAAATAGGTACACTTTTTAAATATTACTCTTAAAAACCTAGAAAGTTGATAGAATAACAGGTATTGCATTAGCATGAAATTTCTGAAGGATGTGAAGTCTGAAACTCAAGTGTCTGCCATTATTTTCTGATTTCAGTCCTCAATGATTTTCCAGTGATTTGCCAGAAAACCACCATTTTATGAGAAACAGCCCAAAAACATGAGGCACAAATCTGGGCATTCTGTGAAAATCTGGACAGTTGAGAGGTATGGTGGTGGCAAATTTATTTAAATGCTATGGCACCACCAGGTCTCAGTGACATAACAACCATCACAAGTCTATTAAAAATTAGAGCATATGAAAAGTAAATCCGGATAGTTTATTTCCTAAAATACAATATAATTTTTTAGTCATGTTCATGAAAGAAAAATCCTTGCCTTGTCTTTTTCAGCCTTATTGTAGTTTGATTAATGCCTTTTCATTGGTTCTAAATAGCACCAATTATTTTTGTATATGGGCAATCCTTTACCATTTTTAAGTTTTCAGTTTATGGGAAGCTGTAACTGTTATATATAATGATGAATATTGTATCTGTTTTGAAGTTAGTAACTTGATATAATGTATCACTAATGTTTTAAGTTTTAAATTGATCATGTGACTAGTAGAGAGTATAAATTGATCACATAATTTTAAAATAATCATCTGATGAAGTCTAATTCTTTTTAGATGAAAGCACTTATCTTTTGATATTTTGTGGTTCAATAAACCGTTTTCTACTGTCTTGGAAGTCTTTGCGCCAGTGGTTTTACTTCTATTGCGGTTTGTGTTTTCATGAAGTTTTTGAGATTGAAAAATGTCAGCATTATTGAGTGGGAACATTTGTGTGAATATACGGGTCTATTTCATAACACTGAAATTTCATAACATTGAATTTCATAACATTGAGACCATAACATCGAAAGCGAGGTTAAGAAATTAACTTTTTTTGCACTGTAATGCATTCTTGGAGTTGGTATATTTAATTTACGGAGGGTGTAGGGGGCAAAGCCTCCCACATGGGAGGTTGCAGGGGGGCTTGACCCCCCCCCCACAGAAATGTAGTAGAAAGTGTGTTTATTAGTTAGGTATTGTTATAGGTGGAGAGGATGTTATTTACATATGCATTGTAGTTTTCAATGTTATGAAGCACACTTTCAATGTTCTGAGTTTTCAGTGTTTTGGATTTTCAATGTTTTGAGATGTAGATGCTTTGATCTCAATGTTATGAAATTCAATGTTATGAAATTTCAGTGTTATGAAGTAGACCAAAATGTAGGTGTGTCAGACTAAGGGTTAAGTATGGGGAAAGTTTTAATGTAGTGCAGGTGTGTTGGGGGTATGTGTGTGCATGCATGCTGTCTTGTGTAGAGGTAGTGCAACAGAAAAGATTTTTCTAAGGTTAGGGGCAGGGTTGAGGTTAGCAAGCATCCCCCCATAAACCTTTCTAATACCTACTAACCTTGCACTTTACCTTAGAAAAAAAAATTATAACACTACCACTATTCAGACAAATTATGTCTGAATGTACTCTGATTGTATGGGATTTGGGCAATCTCTTTTTTATGTTAATTTTTGAAATGCCAGAATTGACTACCTTTGTTTTAAGGCTTCAATTTGTGACAAAATATGCTTCTAAACATCAACACAGTGATTACAGGAAGTTTACAGTCCACCAGTCATTCGAGCTTAGACAGTATAGCATACAAGCACAATTTAAAAACAGTTCTTTTACTTTAATGGTAACAGCAGGGTCCTTTCCTTAGGCCAGAATATTCTTTTCCACACTGTAAAGTAATCTTGGAGTTTCATATATATATATATATATATATATATATAGATATATATATATAATTAGCAGTGTGCAGGAGGTCTTGCCACCCTGCAAAAAAATATGTAAATGAAGACCAGACTAACCTTTAATTATGGTAACACATAATGTAATTCACTTCCCTAGAGCTCAGTTTTATAAATCTGAAGTTCCCCTTGAATTCATGAGCTTTATTTTTTCACTTTCGTCCTGTTACTGCTTATGACAGTTTGAACGATGTAGTGGATGAGTGTACTATCAAAAAGAGTAATTGTAACCTTAGTTGTAGTGTAGTCGTACACTTTTTTCTTCAAAAAACTTTACACTTTACTTTTTTCTTCACTTTTTTCTTCACATCATCCTTTTCTAACTTTGTCCTTCCTTTCTCTTGCTGCCATGCTAATGGGTATATCTACAGGTGGCAAGGCACCAGCTGCTCAAAGCATAAGATGCCAAAGAGCACAATGCCAATCATTGTTTTCCATAGGAAATCACTGCTTCTGAAAGCGCTTGTTTCTTAATAAACTATTCAACATCTGTACATCGTGGTGATCCTTGCTTGTTGTTCCTGGGACTTTATTGGCTTTGTTTGCAAACCGAGATCCTTGGATGGTAATCACCTTATTTTTCTTGATACTTCTACTTATATTGGGACAGTATTACTATCACACGATGGATGCTAATGTGGTTGAACTGGACTACAATCCGATGCCTAAAGATAGCATGAATAAATGGAAAGATATTATAGATCAGCAAGTGAACCCACTTTTGGGTCTGGATTTGGACAGATTTTCACCAGCTGATATTAATACAGGTACTGTTGCTGATCATAAAGATTTTGTCCTTCACCTTAGAGACCTAGGGAATAATCTATACAAACTGCATAAACTTGTTTGGCAAAGACGTTATTTAGAGGCTTGTCTCCATTTTAACGTGATTCCTAGAGGGATGCGCATACTATGTATGCCAACTTGTGGTGACACACATCCCCTGCTATTAAAACAATGGCAGGAATTGAACATTTCTTTCAGTAAAAAATACATAGATCTCCTTATCAGTTACTTTGCACCTGTTGAGCGAGAGCTCGCCATCAAAGTTGAAGAACAGCATAAATATATGAATGATAATTTTAAAGGAGAAACATTTGTTAAAAAAGTTGATGCCATGCATTTACAAGTCTTGGCTTTTAGTGACAGACTTCAGCAAACAAAACATAAGAAACTTTTAAGAGATTATCATGATTTCACAATGGGTCAGATTTTTGTTTGGCCGAAGTTTGCTAATACAGACATGAACAATCGGCATTCTGTTTCCCCTCAAACATTGAATGTTAACACACCTCATTCAGCAAATACTCTCAATGGCATTGCCACTTTAAGTACTGCCTCTTCCAAGAATGTTGCTGTCCCTACTGAGATTACATAAGCGGGCCACTCAGAAATTGAACTTTCTCCCTTGGTTAATACGCCTCCACCTAACCAAGAAGGATTGAGAAATTCGACTCTACAGAAAGGCGCAAGACCCAAGGATAATTCTTCCACCATAAATACGGGTTTTTTACCTTTTCCTGTGAAGTTTCGATCACAGAACAGGACTCGATCGAACAGCAGAGACAGAAGGAAGCAAAAGTATTCCAAAGAGAACTTCGAGGTAAGGAGAAAGCAAAGGAACTAACGAATTTAATATTCAATTTGTCCAGTAGACGACTGGAAGAATGTGAAATTAGCCTTTTGAATAGAGGTCTATCGTTTATTCCGTCGCAGCCAAGCAGTTTATCTGAATTGCTTATTGACTTACGTTTATTTTCTAGAAATATATCACTGAAATTATTGTTTAAAGATAGATTAGTGTCTTTTGAACAGAACATGAACAATTTTAGAAAACCGAGTGTTTTTATACCAGATTCACCTGCTATTGTTAACTGTTTCGTTCAAGTATGTGAATATGAACTGTATGAATACTTCTCTAATGCTATGAATGCTATGAATGTCAAAACTAAACGTCACCTGTATTATAATGTCAGCTATGATGAGAAAATAGCGTTGAATAATCTTAAGAAAGATCCAGACTTGGTAGTTAAACCTGCCGATAAAGGAGGGGGCCTTGTTCTGATGGACACCCCAATGTATAATGAATTAATGTATGACTTGTTAAGTGACACCGAGAAGTATATAACAATTGACAACTTAGCCTTGGACAGATTAATATTCCAAGTACATGACACTTTATATGAAATGTTGATGTGTAGGCAGTTATCCAAAGAGTTGTATGACTACTGTCTTATTGAGTGCCCATCAGTTCCGTTGATTAAAGGATTACCGAAAATGCACAAGCAGCAGATTCCTCCACCACTACGTCCCATAGTTGCAGGAAATAAATGGTTAACAGAGAACCTATCCATTTATTTAGAAACCAAATTAGGACCTTTGGTACGAACAGTTTCAACCATATTAAAGGATACACAACAACTGTTAAATGATTTAACATGCATTGATCTAGGTACGGTTTTGACCACACCTCTGCTCTTAGTAACAATGGATGTTAAGAATTTATTTACAGTGATACCAAATGAGCAAGGTATAGAGGCTGTTAGAGAAATAATGTGTAGGAGTACTGTCATTGATAAGGAAACCCAGTCCCTTATAGGTATCTTCCTGGACTTAGTTCTTAATAATAATGTATTCTCCTTTAATAAGATGTTGTACAAACAAGTATGGGGGGTTGCTATGGGCACCCCCTGTGCTAACTCATATGCAAACTTAGTCATGTACAATTGGGAATATCATTATGTTTTTAAAAGCAAATATCGCGACAATATAGTGCTATACAGACGCTTTGTAGATGATATCCTTGTGTTCTGGAGAGGTTATAGTGATTCCCTAGAGGAATTTCGAACATATATAGAATCGACCACTGATTACTTAAGATTCACTTTGGAATATTCCTCTAAAGCAATAAATTTTCTGGATGTGACCATTTCCATTAATCCGGATTTTACTTTAACAACTAAGATATATAGAAAAGAATGCTGGAAGAATGCCATCCTCCAATATAGTAGTATGCACCCAAGACATATTTTTGCAAATATAGTTAAAAGTCAGTACATGAGAATCTGCAGACTCTGTAGTAATGAAACCCAAAGGAAGCTAGAAATTCTAAATCTGAGGGAGCTATTCCTGATGAGAGGATACCCCATTGAATTAGTGGAAGATATCACCGAGGATATCGTACCCTCCATTAATAATGGACATATTCAGAGTAGCCATCCTTCTAGCTGTAAGTCACCTGATAGAAATAAAAAGACTAAGACAGTTAATGATTCATTGAACCATCTACCACGACGCTTTGAACGCAGGACATATGTCCCATTTGTTACCAGGTATACCAATGATAATCATAACATTACTCAAATTATTAGTAGAAATTGGCATATCCTGGTAGCTAACCAAGATATAAGAAACATTGTAGGCAATATTCCTAGTTTTTGCTACAAAAATAGCAAAAACTTAAAGAGGCTTTTGTGCAATGATAGGCATTATCCTGAGAAGAATATTTCTAAAATATCTGGTAATTTGTTACACCAAGGGACTACACCTTGTAGTAAATGTAATATGTGCAAGCATATTACCAGAGAGACACGTTTCTATATTCCAGGGTTGAATAAAGATTATCATTTTAATGCACGAGCTAACTGTAACACCTCGAATGTTATATATCTGGCTACATGTGATAAATGCCAGGCTTACTATGTAGGCTTAACCAGCAGAGAGCTTAAGAAACGGATCTACAATCATGTATATGAAGTTAAGAAAGCAGTTACAACTAATGCCTTGGCAAAACATGTAATAGAATTTTCAGATCATAGGTTCTATTTCCGTGTCATACAGGTAGTTAGAAGATTGAAACTAGGAGGGGATACCATGCTGCACTTAGAGAATATAGAACTTGAATGGATCCTGAGGTTAAGAGCGCATATACCTCCAGGTTTAAATAGTACAGTTAGTTTGAAGTCTCTATTGGCTTCTAGATAGCTATATTATTATTCTTATTATTTAGGTATGAAGATGTTTTGTTTCTTTTTGCACTTATGGTTTATATTGTTATAATACTATATATTAATTTCACTATTGTCATGTGTTTATAAATGAAGCAGTATTTAGTAATAAATGTATTTTTTATTGAATATATAATATCTGAGATGCCAGATACTAGTATTAGGCATGTTTTAATTAATAATATAATACATAAATGTTTAAATATTATATGCATACATTTTTTGATGTTCATGATTGCTCAGACTAATCAGTTATTTAATAATATGCTGCTCTAAGCATTTGAGCATTACAGTTTTTTGGATAAGCTAGCTATCTATATTAACTTTTGAGCTTATATTTTATACGTTTCCTTTCAAAACTGCATTTTAAAGTTGTATCTTTTAAATGTGCATTTTCTAATTTGCTTTTTAAAACTTGCATTTTTAAAAATCTGCATTACTTAAACTTGCATCTCTATAGAATACTAAAACAGATTTGAATGCAAAGAGTTAAGAACTAGTATATATTTTTTCATTTAACTACTTAATTACTAATTATCTAATTAAGTGAAAGAAAAAGCGGGAAATTAAGCAATTACATTTCTGCTATTTAAACATCAAGTTTTTCATTGAATATTGTAACCTGAAGAAGCATACAGTCTGTATGCGAAAGCGCTTGTTTCTTAATAAACTATTCAACATCTGTACATCGTGGTGATCCTTGTTTGTTGTTCCTGGGATAATTAGCAGTGTGCAGGAGGTCTTGCCACCCTGCAAAAAAATATGTAAATGAAGACCAGACTAACCTTTAATTATGGTAACACATAATGTAATTCGCTTCCCTAGAGCTCAGTTTTATAAATCTGAAGTTCCCCTTGAATTCATGAGCTTTATTTTTTCACTTTCGTCCTGTTACTGCTTATGACAGTTTGAACGATGTAGTGGATGAGTGTACTATCAAAAAGAGTAATTGTAACCTTAGTTGTAGTGTAGTTGTAGACTTTTTTCTTCAAAAAACTTTACACTTTACTTTTTTCTTCACTTTTTTCTTCACATCATCCTTTTCTAACTTTGTCCTTCCTTTCTCTTGCTGCCATGCTAATGGGTATATCTACAGGTGGCAAGGCACCAGCTGCTCAAAGCATAAGATGCCAAAGAGCACAATGCCAATCATTGTTTTCCATAGGAAATCACTGCTTCTGAAATGTCTGCATGTGTGACAGCAGTGATTCTCTTCTTTTAGGAGATTTATCCTGTCTTAGAGTTAGTGTGACCATAGAGTTGATCTAAATTCAGGGGTTAGGGGGTCTACCCATCCTGCAAACCACACTTACAGATTGCTTTTCACTCTTTTGTGTTTTGGATATTGATTTTTGGCTTTTTTGATGGTCAGGATTTTACTGTTCGAGGTTTCATAGTACAACCATGCTAGCATATTCATTCCTTTTAAAATGAAGTGTATAGATCTGTTCCCTATTACGCCGTCACAGACGCAGGTTGTCGAATGCATCTTTTCTCGAACAGTAAAGCGTGAAAAGGCAAAATAGCTAAGTGGCATTTCAGCAGATTCTTTCCCTGGGAAAGACTTCATTTGGCTGCTTTTGCTACTTTGCCTTTTTGACACTGTAGTGCAATCTTGGAGTTGGTATATTTAAGTAGGGGGTGTGAGGGGGTGAAGACCCCACTTTAAGTAATGTTTTACTGTTTGTTTTTGTTTCGGAACAGCGATTGTTTTCCATTGGAAAATAATTGCTGTTCTGAAGTTTCAACATTATAAGCTTTCGCTTACATGGGGTCGATTATCTGTCATTTGCTCTTCTGAGCGTGCGATATGATAATATAGACCCTATAAATCAGATATTGATGTTACTGTGACGGGACAAGTGAACAAAATACACTGCAGTTTAGGTAGTGCTTTTTTGGGTGCATTGCTTCATGGGTGTTACTGTGTGAATTTGTGCTTGGCCATCCTACTGCATGGGAAGGCTTTTGTTTGGAACCTCACAGTGGCAGATAATAACAGGGATGGTTCAAGCAGTCACCTGAGGTACACAGCTCCAGAGGGCCCATAGCCAGTGCAGGAGTAATGTACACTGCTGGTGCTGCAGCTCACTTATCTATGTATTTTATGAAAAAGAAACTCTGTATTTCTTTACTTAAAAATAAATAAAATAAATACATAAATATGCTACTGGAGCCTGTGGCACTGTATGAGGGAGGTTGGCCACATCATTTCATAGGCTTTCTGTTCTTATGCCATCCCACAAATTGTGGGATAGCATCATCAGGGGAAGGATTGACGAGCAACTGTGTGATTCTATAAAATGGCATTAAAAATAAATGTGTAGGCATTATTATATATTTTTTTATTATAATCAGACATCTGATGTGTACAAATTATTCCAAGCAGACACCAAAATACAGTTTGGGATCTGGCAGCTGTATGGTTATATAAAACTGAATTTGAAATACATTGTGTGAATTCATAATTTCTTTTCTTTCTTTTTTTTTTTTTTTTATTTTTTTATTTTGCAGTCAGACTAATGAACAAATTACTCCTGGCCGGCATCCGGATATAGGCTATGGGAGTGGGATGAAAACTATTTGGTTGTGTAAAATGGAGTTTGAAATACATTATATAGCCATTATTATTTTTTTATTAATTTGGATATCTGGGATGTATGCAAATTATTCCTGACAGGCAAGACAGATATGGACTGGGGGCCAGGGTGCTGCTGTGTGTTTGTGTAAAATGGAGTTTAAATATGGTGCAGCCATTATTTTATTTTATTTTTATTACAATTTGACACCTGAGATGTATATGACTAATAAAGTAACTATAATTGCTTGGTATGCAGGCTGCCTGTAATGCCATAATTAAAGGTCAATGCAGTCTTTCGTTTATATGTAGCCAAACTAAGAATTAGTACTTAAGTTACTTAAGAAAGGCTGCAGCTATAAATGCATATTTAATATTTACACATTCAACCTCTTTAGCCATTCTTTCTTTCTTTTATTTTGCCTAGAAGCCACAGAGGTGTTAGTAACACTCATTGACTCAATTTACAAAATCTAGCCTTTCTGTTTTGACCTTAGAGGTGTTCCCTGACCTGTCACTTAATTGTATAGGACTAAACATCTGACAACAAAATAAAATAACTTGTCTATGCTAATTCTTTTCTTTTATTACTAACTGTAAACAAATACTGTATATTCTTTCACCAAATGTTAACCATGTTTATAATAGTCACCTTATGGCTTATCTCTTACAATATCTAGGCTATTTGTAATATTGCAAGATCATACAAACTGTGCAAACTCTATTATGTGTCTTATTATTGATTGTATTGCTACTTTATTACTAGATTTATGTCATGTTGTTCCACTGTATACAAATCATCACTATATTTAAGATTTTTATGAATTGTTACTATGTGGTGCTTTTCTTCCAAGGCCTCTACTGAAAATGGGTTTTAGCCCAGTCGTACTTTCCCAGTAAACAAATGTAAAATAAATAAATAAATAAATACATAAACTTACACTTGAAAATGCTATAAACTTACACTTGAAAATGCCATCTGTCGTTATTCTATTCCTACTTTGCAGAACTACACTGATTTTTGTGAATCAAGACAGATTACTTTATTGTGACTACTGTTTGGGTGAAAAATTAATTAATTCATTTACTTTGACCATTATTTTTAACCACAATCAGACATTTGTCCAATGTGTCAATATTTTTGATTTTTGTATGGTTTGTGAAGTGTTGAATACAGGTTGCTGCAACAATATATATGCTTTTAATTAATTAAAATTATTCAGTGCACTGAAGAAGGAATTAATTCATTGATGGGCATTGGTTTGTCTTGGTTGTGTAATATAGTCTAAATGTGTTGCATTTTAGTGATATAATATTGCAGTATTGTCTTTGCAGCTCCTATGAATGGTGAAGGAGATGACATTTTTCAGTTCAGTATAGTCTGCATTATTTGGCGTGATGTTCAGAACTGCCTGATCTTCAGTGTCTGTTATACAGTCATTTGTTGCATTCTACATTGATGCAATCTCCTCTACAAGACTGGATTGTGAAAAGTTTCTGCTTTTATTTAAATGCTTGCTGCTCTATAGCTGCTTTTTGCCCGCTATTCCCTTATGAATAACTGATCTAGTTATGTGATCTAGCACATCAGGTTTTATACAGCCTAAACTGTTTATCAAATAAAGGCAGCAAGCACTGCATTTGTAGATGAAACACTGAAATGCAAAGTTGTATGTCATCAGTAACATCTGTATTAGTAGCAGTTCTCCTTAATATGGAATCATTTGTATGACATATAAATCTGCAGAGATTGTCCATATTGACTTATAATATGTTTTTCGGTAGGTAACTTCTTACGTCGTTATCTTGCATAATTTTCTCTTTAAATTGTACTACACATGACTTGTCTTATTGGGTGATGTTAGTGATCTTTACACAATTTTATGTAGTTCATTTAAAATGGCTAATAAAGAACAGTTATTTCTTCATAACAACAACAGGAATAAGTCAACAAAGTGCCATAACTGTTGATGGGAGAGCTGTCTGTGGATGAAAGTGCCTTTTGCTCTTCTCATCTTTTAATTTTAAGCAGTCTTTCATCTGGCTTTGCAGTAGTGTGTATTTGTGTGATGTAAGTTGGAGTACTTTACTTGGCTACTGCGTGTTTGTGTGAAGGAACTTGAAATATGTTACTTTGGGCATTATTGCTGTTATCGCGGTGGTGCAGTGGTTAGCGTTGCCAGCTCACAGCAACAGGTTCTCTGGTTCAATTCTCAACTGGGGTGCCTTCTGTGCAGAGTCTGCATGCCCTCCCTGTGGTCGCTTGGGTTTCCTCCGGGTACTCCGGTTTCCTCCCACATCCCAAAGACATGCTGTAGGTGGATTGGACACTCTAAATTGGGCCTAGACGTGAGTGTGTGTGTGTGTGTGTGTGTGTGTGTGTGTGTGTGTGTGTGTGTGTGTGTGTGTGTGTGTGTGTGTGTGTGTGTGTGTGTGTGTGTGTGCGTGTGTGTGTGCGTGTGTGTGCGCGCGTGTGTGTGTGTGTGTGTGTGTGTGTGTGTGTGTGTGTGTGTGTGTGTGCGCCTTCTGTGGAAGGTTGGGCGCCAGGCTGGCAACTTGACACCGTAAAACTCTACCGCCAATCATGAGCAGACAGGTGATCTGCTGTGACAACCCCTAACTGGGAAAAGCCGAAAGAAGAAGAATTGTTTTACCATAATTAGACATTGTAGGTACACACAATCAACAGTGTGGCTATAATTGCTGGGTATGGGGGCTGCCAATGAATGAAAATGACCATCTTTCCTGAGATGACACAATTAAACAGGCATTGGTCTGTCTTTGTAGAAGGAATACTTTATTGTAGCCATTTTTAACACAATCTGACATGAGGTGTATAAATTGAATAAAGTGTCTCTATTTGAGAATTATGGATATTATCATAATCAACTCCCTTTTCCTATTTTATACATGGGGTTGGGGTGTCGCATGAACGTTCCCCATTTCTGTCTTGCTCTCTCTCTCTCCATTCAGTGCTACTTTCCTACCTTCTTTGTTAATCATAGGTTCATAGGTTCATAGGCAGGTACTAGGTTATTGGCCCTAGGGCCTATATAAGCCTAGCCAAAAAGGTACCCTGGCTTTCACCAACCAAGAAAGTTATTTTCCTGTGCCCCTGTTGAGCAGAGCCACAGAAGTGATCCCTGGGGTGAATTTCCTATCTCCCATCCAATCATCAAGATTTTCCTTGAAGAGTGCTAATGAGGAGCTTTGTTTGATATAGATAGGTAGTTTGTTCCAGAGTATGGGAAGTCTCTGGGATAGAAATCTATCCCTCCAGCATGTTCTGTTTATTGTGGTGACAAGGTTTAGGTCCCTAGAGAGTGTAGCTCGGAGGGATTGGGATTTCTTTAAGTGGAGCATGTCCAACAGCTCTGGGTTTGACATAGCTTTGTATGTTAGGCAGAGATCGCCTCTGAGTAGGCGATATGCGATTGAATAAAGCTGGAGTTTTTTGAGACGGTCTGCGTAGGGCATCTGATTGAGGCCAGTAATCCTCTTTGTGAGGTATTTCTGTGGCCTTTCCAGTTGTTGTAGATGTCTTGTGAGGTACATACCAAAAGGGGCACTGTATTCTATAATGGGTCTAATGAGTGATGAGTAGAGGGGAACAATGACCTCTTTTTTCCTGAATGAGAAACCTTTTGTGATGAGGTGTGCCATGTAGAAGTATTTCCTGACTACTGTGGTGATGTGATTATCAAAGGAGAGACTACTGTCCACCTGTGTCCCAAGGTCTCTTATCACACTTCCGGTAAGTAAACTACCCCCTACATGGTAGTTCATTAGTCCAGAGTTTTTACCAAAAGAGATGACAATGTACTTTTTGGCATTGAGCTTGAGGCCATGGCTTTGACACCAGGCATCTGTCTCAGTGAGGCTCTTTTGTAGGATGTCCACATTGTTAGGAGTTTTGATTATGGCTCCTAGTTTGCAGTCATCTGCGAACTTCGTTAGCCAAAGACCTTCTATGTTAGCCTGTACTTCAGAGAAGTAGATACCAAATAGGGGAGGACCCAGGACTGAACCCTGTAGTACTCCACTTGTCACTGGTCTGAAGTTGGATTTGGAGTCTGCTACTTTCACAGTGTGGGTTCTGTCAGTGAGCCAGTTGGCAATCCATCTTGGATGGTATTGAAAGCCTTGGCGAGATCTAGATAGGCTGTGTGAACCACCTTACCCTCATCTATGCCTTTGGTGACCACTTCAAAGAAGTCTATCAGGTTTAACAGACATGATATGCCTTTTACAAACCCAAACTGGGTGGGGTCCAGAGGTTGGAGATTACCAATGTCATTGTTTATAAGTTCCATGATGATACGTTCCATAGATTTGCAGACCAGGCTCGTCAGGCTAATGGGGCAGTAGTTCCTGGGGTCCGTGGTGGCTCCCCCTTTGTGGAGTGGAATAACCATCACTGTGTGTCATTCACAGGGCACAAAGCCTGAGGTAAGGCTATGACTGAACATGGTACTTAGGTGGGGTGCCAGTTCGTTCTGTAGTTCATGTAGAACGCAGCTGGGATGTTGTCAGATCCCATGGATGCTGTGTTCTTGGCTTTGGAGAGTGTGCTTTTTACCTGTGCAGCCATGATTACAGGAACTTTGCATTCTTCCGGTAAAGAGATGGGCCCTTTAGGGGGTTAGAGGGGGGTAAAGTTAGCACTGAGCCTATCTGCCAGGATGCCTGATTGTCGCAGGTCATGTCCTGTCACAAAATCCATCCATCTTTTTGCTGGACATCCTTATTCCCTCTTATCTTCTTTCCGACTAACCCAAATCTTTTTTTTACCAAATTGTCTTCTGCCTTCCTGCGCATGCCCAATCCACCATAATCTATCTCTTTGACCTTCTCTGCAATTGCTTCTTCTTTGGCTTCTGTTCTAATGTTATCATTCCTTCATCTGTCCCACAGTGCATCCTACTGCTTGTCTCAGGCACTTCATCTCCATCATCTATATCTTCCTCAAGTGCTCTGTTTTCATTTCAGAGGTTTCTGTACCATCCATCAGTATTAGTCACACCACTGTTTTGTACACCTAACTTATGAACTTTTTTGGCATTCGTCTGTCACATGGTATCCTTGCCACTTTGTAACAGGTGGCTGCAGCTGATTGATATCAACAAAAGACTAAAACCGTTGTGATATTTAAAATTTCAGAAGTGCAACTACAGGATAGTGAAGGGGGCAGGCATTATCTGCACAAGGTGTTAGGCAGCACAATCAGGAGATGCTGGTCGATCAGAGGTGCAGTATCAGCTTTAATTTCTGTACTTGCATTTTTGAATGCCAGTTCTGCTTTTAGTCAGGACACTAGACTGAAGTGCTTCAGTGCTTTGTGTGTGGTATAAATTGCAACAAACCTCAGAGGTTTACTACAGTTGTTAGTTGCTAAAAGCAGAAAGAAGGACCTTTTTTCCTTCTCAACGCAGAGTTGATGGGTGCTAGACTGGGAAATAGCACCATGTAGTAGATAAGCTAGCTATAGCTCTGAAGACTTCCCTTCTACTCAACCAACCCACCCACATGCTTGAACCTGTTAACTTGTTCCTCTATTTTCCTTATAGCTCAGTTTTCAGCTTCTTCTTATTTCAGCCACTTGCTGTCAGTACAACAGTCTTGCCTGTATTCAATTCCATCCCCTGTGCCTTCAGATTTACATTCCATTTTCCTATCATTTGATGAAATGCCTGCTGAGAGTCTATTATAATGCCAGATTGCCTGCATATAGCAGCTTTGTTGACCCAACCTGTTTGCTCATGCAGTCCATCACTAATATGAACAGCAGTGGGCTCAGTTATGAACCCTGATGAAACTTACTCCTACTGGAAACCTCTTTGTGAGTCCAAACACTGTCTATACTTATGTCATTTAGTCCTTGTACGTAGTCTCAACTAATTTTACCAATGTTTCTGGGAACCATCACAGCACTGGCCAAATCAGCTTTCTTTGGACCTGGTCATATACTTTCTCCAAGTCTAGGAATGTCCGAATGGACTCTTTCTTCATCTCTAGCTTCTTCTCTACTATCTATCCCACTGCAAATATTGGGTCACTTGTGCTGCATCCTGATCTAAATCCAAACTGCTCATCTCCCATCTTACTTTCTGCTACCCTGCTTATTTTTTTCTCAGTCACTTGCCAGAAATTTCACGCAGTGTTATAGGAGTTTTATACCTTTGTACTCCTCATGGTTGTGAATATCCCCTTTGTTTTTGTACATTGGCAATAGAATGCTTATTCTCCAGACATTTGGGATATGCCTTTAACTCCATACTGCTATGAGTACCTTCAGGAGCCATTTTGTCCCTCAACTCATCCAATATCCTGATCATATCTGCTGTAACCTCATCTGATACTGCTTTCCCTTTCTTAATTTTCTTTAGTTCTGTTCTTACTTCTTTTAGGGTGGCGTCTTCTTTCTCTTTCAGTGTATGGAGCAGTACATCTTCTGTGGGTTTTTCTTCATTCAAAAGCTGCTGGAAGTATTTGCCTTTTATGTCTTGTGGACTGATGAGCAGGTTTTTGCTGGCATCCCTTATGAAGGGTGTCGGACTATCTTCTTTATCATTCTGTCTTTGCCTTGAAACCTGATAGAGTTACTTTGTGGCATCTTTCCAGAAGTTGGTAAAGTGCCTCTGATGCCTTGTTATTAGCTATTGCAACTGCTCTCTCAGCTTTTGTGTTAGCCAGCCAGTATTCCTTCTTAGCCTGTTTGCCTCTTCTATATCCCACTTTTGTGCACTCCTTTCTTTTGATAACTTCCTGGACGTCTGCATTCCACCATCAGCGTTTCTCAAGTACCTTATTTTTGTACCTGGCTTGGCTACATATCTGTTCTATAGTCTTTGCTCATGCTGTTTTGAGATGCTGCCATTCTTTTTCTTTTGCT
This sequence comes from Protopterus annectens, assembly GCF_019279795.1. NCBI lineage: Eukaryota > Metazoa > Chordata > Ceratodontiformes > Protopteridae > Protopterus > Protopterus annectens. The sequence goes on from NC_056741.1 coordinate 587,962,677, forward strand.
CTACCTGTTTCCTCTTCTTCCCTGAACTATTGTGCTTCCAATCTAGTCAGCTTCTGGGTCTTCAGCCTAGTTCCTGTCGATCTTAAAATTATAGACATAAGTGGATTACAATGAGAGCAGTTTGAATGGTCCTTTATAGTTTAGTTATTATTTGTTATCAAATTTTGTTTCATTTCTTGCTAAAAACATTTAAAAATGCTAATTTAAAATTACTCTAACAAATTTAGATTTTATTAAATGATAAATATAATTCAAAACACTGTGATAGGCAAGTATAGTTTTAAAACACTCTGGAAGGTGAATTCAAAAGAACATGTGCATTTATTTGGGGTCCTAAAGAAAGTGTGTGTGTGTGTGTGTGTGTGTGTGTGTGTGTGTGTGTGTGTGTGTGTGTGTGTGTGTGTGTGTGTGTGTGTGCGTGCGTACGTGCGTGCGTGCGTGTGGTCCATTGTTTGAAAAATTAAGAAATATTGGCATATTCTAAGAGATGTTCCTGAACTTAAGCAAGTGCTTTCTTATATACCAGCCTTTGTTCATAAGAGAAGTCAGAATTTGAAAAACAAGATATGCTATAAAGAGCAAAGAATGGTTAATAAGTTAGACCATTCCAAGAAGAAGGGTTCTTTTTAAATGTGGTAGATTCAGGTTCCGCCAGAATGCTTTAAGCTATAACCTCTTTAAACATCCAGTCACTTCCATGGTATTTAAGTTATATGATTATGGTAATCGTAATACCAGTAACAGTTTATCTTGCCTTATGTCAAAAATGCACTGTGTTCTACGTGGGCAAAACTAATCAGAAATTTAAAGATCAAAAAAGTAAACATCTATCTGATATAAAAAGAGACGTTAGTACTGGTGTTCTTTATAGACCACCAAAAAAAACAAAGATTCTGCTCATGTTTTTAAGTTTTTAATTTTATGTGTTACTAATAGTTCAGCTTGAGGTGGAAATATTGTACATCAGACTGAATTAGATGAATTTTATTGGATTTTACACCTAGCTGCACATATATTGCCCAGCTTGAATAGTACCGTCTCTTTAAAACCTTTGCTTGTTGAATGTCAAAAACATTTGTAATCAGTTATGACATCACTATATAAATTAGTTTGTTGATACAACATTTCTGTACTAAGCTTGAAGAAGCCTGAAGGAAAAGTGATTTTACTTGTGTTTCATTAAAGTGTTCTTGGTCTAGGCTAGCAGTTCATGTGCTCCAGTGGTTCTTTGTTCTACTATTTGCTGTCTGGATTTCCACTGGATTAACTTGGTGGTTTGCTCCAGTTAATGTAAGATGGCTGGTTTTAGTACTCAGATAATGCCAGTCTAGCAAATCTGAATTTAGCCTATGCTATAAAATACACAAGTACTAGAAAACACATCTCAATCAGCCAACAGTTAAAACAGTGAAACAGTAAAACAATTAAAATGGCTAAAAACAGTTAAATGTAGGCAGCAATTCAGTAATACACAGTTTAAAAGTGTAGTAAAGTGAATAAAAATACTTATTTTTCTGTAGATTTAAAAGGATGCCTTGAATTTCATTTGGATTCACTCCAGAGATCAGAGAGACCACACCAATCCTAGAGCAGCTCCTGTAAACTGAACATGGACTCTTGCAAACCTGCTGCCTAAATACAGGCTAAGTTAAGCAATGTTCAAATAAGCTGGACAATGGAAATGCTCAATACTGAGCCTTATTCCAACAGTCTCCAACTCATATGGATCCTTTGCTGCACTCTTTTGCCACAAGGGTGCGGGGGGCCCTCTTAATTTAAGATGGCTGGTTTTAGTGCTCAGATAATGCCAAATAGTCTTGATTCATCAAATCTGAATCTAGCCTATGCTATAAAATACACAACTATTAGAAAATACAAAGCAGCTGATACGGTGAAACAGCAAAACTGTTAAAACGACTAAAACAGTTAAACGTAGGTGGAAATTCAGTAATACACAATTTAAAAATGCAGCACAGTGAATAAAATTACTTATTTTTCTGTAGATTTCAAAGGATGCCTTGAATTTAATTTGGATTCACTCCAGAGATAAGAGAAAATACACCAATCCTAGAGCACCTCCTGTAGCAGTGTCAGTTCTGCTATACAATTTATATAGGTTCATAGGTTCATAGGTTGGTACTATGCTATCAGCCCTAGGGCCTATACAAGCCTAGCCATAACAATTCCCTGGCTATTTCTTCCCACAGTATTTACTTCCCTGGACCCCTGTCTAGCAGGGCGACTGACATGATCCCGGGGTGAATTTCCTATCTCCCTTCCAATCATCAAGGTTCCTTTTGAAGAGGGCCAAAGAGGTGCTCTGCTTGAGATGTATGGGCAGTCTATTCCAGAGTCTGGGGAGTCTCTTGGTCAGGAACCTATCCCTCCAGCATGTTTTGTTCATTGTGATGACAAGGTTTAGATCCTTGGAGCATGTGTCTCTGAGGGATTTGGATTTCTTTAAGTGTAGCATGTCCAACAGCTCTGGGTTTGACATGGCCATGTATGTTAAGCAGAGAAGGTCTCTGAGTAGACGATATGTAACAGAGTATAGGTGGAGTTTTTTTAGACGGTCAGCATAGGGCATCTGCTTTAGGTCTGTGATTCTTTTAGTGAGGAATTTCTGCAGCCTTTCCAGTTGATGCAGATGTCTTGAGAGGTACATACCAAATGGGGCGTTATATTCTATAATGAGTCTAATGAGGGATGAGTACAGTGGAACAATGACCTCCTTTTTTCTGGATGAAAAGCCCTTAGTGATGAGGTGTGCCACATAGAAGGATATCCTGACTGTTGCGGCGATGTGGTTATCGAAGGTGAGACCACTGTCCACCTGTGTCCCTAAGTCTCTTATCACACTTCCGGTGTTTAGTGTACTGTCACCTATGTGGTAATTCATGGGTACATGGTTTTTCCCAAAGGGGATAGCTATACATTTCTTGGCATTGAGCTTGAGTCCATGGCTCTGGCACCAAGCATCTGTTTCTGTAAAGCCCTTTTGTAGAATATCCACATCATTTGGGGATTCAATAATGGCTCCCAGTTTGCAGTCATCTGTTCACTTTGTTAGCCTGAGTCCCTTAGTGTTAGCCTGTACTTCAGAGAAGTAGATGCCAAACAAGAGCGGTCCCAGGACTGAACCCTGAGGTACTTCACTTGTCACTTATCTGGAGCTGGATTTGGAGTTGGCTACTTTTACAGTGTGGGTTCTGTCAGTAAGCCAGTTGGCAACCCATTGAATAAAGTAGGGATTAATGCCCAGCTTAGTAAGTTTATTTAATATTCCAGAGTGGGGGGTGGTGTCAAAGGCCTTGGCGAGGTCCAGATAGGCTGTGTGGACCATCTTATCCTTGTCTATGGCTCTGGAGACTGATTCGAAGAAGTCAGTCAGGTTCAGGAGACAAGATCGGCCCTTCACGAACCCAAACTGTGTGGGGTCCAGTGTTTGAAGGTTGCGAATGTCTTTGTTTATAAGTTCCATGATAATACCCTCCATGGCCTTGCAGATCAGGCTCATCAGACTGATGGGGAGGTAGTTCCCGGGATCCAAAGTGAATCCCCCCTTGTGGAGTGGGATAACTGTAGCTGTGCGCCACTCAGTGGGCATGAAGCCTGAGGTGAAGCTATGATTAACCATGACACTTAGGTGAGGTGCCAGTTCATTTTGTAGTTCATGTAGTACACAGCTAGGAATGTCGACTGGTCCCATGGATGCTGTATTCTTAGCTTTGGAGAGTGCGTTTTTTACCTGTGTGGCCATTATTACCAGAATTTGGCAATCTTAGAAAGCAAATTATTAGTCTATAGTTCTTAGAGTGGCTTGCAGGTTCATTCTTAAGGAGAAATATTATTTTTGTCCTGTTGTTTACCAGGTGTATGTCTGTTTGAGATGTGAATATAAGTAATTTTTAGGACTAAGTCATTGAGCAGAGATGTTAAAACATTTAGTCAGAAGCTAAATACTGCATCTGGACCTGAAGTTTTCCAGTTAGGCGTCTTGCTTAATTTTGTCTCAAGGTATGTGGATGTTAATTCATTTAATTTCATATTCTCTATGTTAACACTTTTTAATTTAAATTTTTTCCTCTTGTATCCTTTCAACATCTTTGTTATGTTCTACATGTTGTTGTGTCTTTCGGCTTTTCCCGGCTAGGGGTCACCACAGCGGAACTCCAGTCCGCTAATGATTGGCAGTTGATTTTTACGTACCGAGTTGCCAGCCCTGATGCACAACCTTCAACGAAGGAACACCCATTCACACATGTCTCCACGCAGAAGATGGTCTAGCTGAGAGCCGAACCAGACAGCGTGTTATGTTCTACATAATCTTCTTAAATACTTATTCAAAATGTATTCATTTATTTATTATTTTACTTATTTATTTATTGATATTTGATTACCATGAAAGTCCAGCTGGGTAGAAGCCCATTTTTCAGCAAAGGCCTGGGGATAAAAGCTCCAAAGTATTACAAAACATTTTAAGAATAATAATTTTACAATATTTAAAAATAATACAAAAACAAGTACAGTTTAAATAATAATACCAAATTAGACATAATATGAAAACAGTGGTGAAGAAAAGATATAAGTTATATGATAATGATTTAATAGTTAGAGAAATTTAGCCAGTTTATAAATAAACTAAAGGTAAGTTAATACAATACAAGCAGGAATTGCAATATAAAGTGAGAGAAAAGCAGGATTATGGTATATTTAGAGAAAAAGCCAGGGGAAAGAGATTGGTAGAAGTAAGGGAGTGAGTGAAGTAGGGAGAGTAAGGAGATGTAAGGTATGAATAAGTATTTGTTTACATTTATTGATATGGTTTAGCTTGGTGTTGAGCAAGAAGACAGCCAGGTCTTAGCTAGGAAATTTTACAGAATTGTTTTGAAGGCTCCTTTTTAGGTTATGTTACTATTCCTGTTATTTTCTTTCCAATTCTCTATAAATATATTCTAGGTTATCAATGAATTGCTTGCTTTGTACTTTTTCTTTATGTTTTCTATACCTTCTAAGTGTTTCCCCTTGTGCTTATATTTCTAGTTTATTATTGGAGATGGTGGAAGATGAATCCTGATCAGTTTTGATAGTGTGCATTGCTTTTATCACATTTGTATTTCTAGGAGTTTTTGACTAACTATTCCTTTTGCTGTGTTGTAGTAGTGTCATTTCTTGCCTTAGTTGCTTTATATTTTATTCTTCCATGGTGGCATTATATACTTGTTCCTTTCCTTTCTTTTGTTATACTACACAGTAGTATATTCTGTTTACTTGTGTTACATCACATACATTTCTCGTAATAGTCCAGATTACTGTGCTCATCATTTTTATCAGTTTTCAAGCATTTGGGATCATAGTCACATTCTGTAATTTCTTTCTCTCATATTTCTTAATATGCCTGTCCATTTCTATTAAATTAAGCAGGTTTTCTCTTATATCATTCTCTTCTTGGCTGAGATAGCCCATATTATCTTGGTCAATGACTTTTTAAATAGTTTTATTTTTATTTATATTTTATATTTTTTTTTTAGCTAGGAGAATGGGTCAGTCCATGGACCCTTTAAGTGATGTCTTGGACACTAAGGCAGGAGCTGCAATTAACTAGTGAACACTTTATGGCAAGCAGTTTTTATATGTAAATGGTACAGTGTTAAGAGAAGAATTAAACATGTAAAGAGTTGTCATTAGGTGGATTCAAATATATTGGAGGGTCTCTTTTACAAACAGAAGAGCATTGCTTACAACGGAGAGACAACATCAGCCAAAACAGACAATGATTGTACATAAAAACAGTTATGGGGACTGTAAAGTGGAAGTTGCATAGCAAAGTGAATGGTAAATGACAGGCTAGTACAGCAATTCCACACATAAAGTTAATTGTTAAGTTCATCAGTCATTAGAATTATATATCTGCAACATCTGGTAAATTAGTATAGAGGTACCAGGACTCAGTGTTCCGGCAGCTAAGGTCAGTAGTTAGCTCAGTGGTCTAGCAATTAGCTCAGAGAATTAAGACTATAAGTTGCTTCCTGTAGCCCATGGTTTGGTTCTCTCAGCCTCTGTTTGCATACTCATACCTCTCAATTGTACAAATTTTTGCCTCATAATTTGGTCTGTTCTTCATATAATTTGTGATTTTCTTGATTTTTATGGCAAATCAGTGAGGACTGAATTCACTAAATAATGACAGTCATTTGAGTTTCAGACTTCATATCCTTCAGAAAATGCATGGTAACATAATACCTTTTATTTTAGCAACTTTCTAAGTTTATAAGAACAATATTTAAAATGTGTCCATATTTTGGAGGCTTTGTCCCCCCATTATTTTTGACTCTGTCCAGAATTTTTTATGCTAAGAAGTTGAGAGCTATGTGTATACTGTGTAAATCTGAGTAAATCATTTAACCAAATAGTGGTCCTAGGTTGCCTCTGAAAAGGGACACTTGTGTCCAGTAAGTTTGTGTGATTAACAAGTTAATAACTGGGAGTAGAAGCCAAGACAAAAAGCTTTATTTGCTTGAGAGAAGTTGTTAAAGATGTCTGTTGTTTGCCTTTGTCCACAAAACAAGTACAGTCTTAAGAGTCTAAAACCTTTTCCCCTAATTTGTGGGTTGCAGTTACTTATCTTGGAACATATCCACACTTCCCAGGTTGCCATGTAATGAAGATGAGTGCAATTGCTTTGTTTTGTCATTTTTTCAACAGGTATCTAGTGGTTACTTGCATGTAATGCCATAACTGATCCTTACTGCACTTCCTTCTTTTTCTTCACTTAAGTTTAATATTGTTCTTCAGGTTGTTTTTCTTCAAACAGAAAAAAATTTTATTACAGTAGTTGCAGAAGGGTGGATGAGTTCTGACCTTTTAATAGTAGACACACCATGTTCAAAAGGTACTGGCAAGAGGTTATCTAGTAAAGCTGAAACACTTGAAAGTAGGCAATGAACAGAAGATCAGATAGTTTATCAGTGCAAAATCAGAATATTATTTAAATGGATTATAAAATTCTACTACTGTAATTTCACAAAACTAAGACTAGAAAATAGCATAGCTGTACAAACTAGCATTCATGTAGAAGAGAGGTCTGCCATCTGTGGCTCAGGAGCCACATGTGGCTCTTAGGCTGATATTTGTGGCTATGTGTGGCATTAAAATATGGCTTTGCCAAATAGCAGCATTGCTATAACACATCAACATTGATAAAATATTTGCACGTAAGTTGTTTGACATTAGTGAATATAGCTTTTGTTGTTAAAGATTAATATGCATATCTTTGCTCTGTTATTTTTGTGCTGAATAATTTCAAATATTCGTTATTGTCATCTTTCTGTTGGCTGCGGTGGTGCAGCAGTTAGTGTTGTTATCTCAGAGAGAGAAGTTCTCTGGTTTGATTCTCATCAGGAGTCTGCATGTCCTCCCTGCAGTCGAGTGAATATTTAAAGACATGGAGGTAGGTGCGTGTGAAAGCTGGGTGCCGGGCTGGCAACTCAGCACTGTAAAAACACCACTGCCAATCAATCTGTGGACCAGTGATCTGCTGTGGCAACCTCTAGCTGGGAAAAGCTGAAAGACATTGCTTTGGTTATTGTAATCTTTCTGGCTACTGACCTCACAGAGTCAAAAACATGTGGAACATCATAGCAGTTTTATAAACCAACTCATTTTCCATGTGGGAGTCCCAGGAACAGTACATGTTTTGATGAAGCAGGGGAACTGTCCTTTAAAAGTCATATCAGCCTTGCTGTACAGTTAAGGAATGCCTAAAGTTGCAGACCATATGCTCATATTTAGTTTTTTTCTCCTCTGCCCATTTCCTTATAATACATAAAGATGAGGCTGTATCACTGTTAATAAATGTATTTTTATGTCTTATACCTGCAATCATGATATATATCAGCTTGCTATGCAGCATAAAATGATCTTGCTGACATTTGTGTGACACAGAAATCACTATATTTTTTGATAGAGACAAAGAAGCCCCTTAGTAGTCATTAAAGCAAATACATTGAGCCCATTTGAGTCTGTCAAGTAAAAAGAAGACTTTTGGTGGCTCTTTATACTCCCTGCTTGACAGATACACTAGTAATCCATATATGTCTCTGTTAGTATGCAACAATAATCTGACCCTAGAAATTATTCCTAAAGCTGTTTGCTGAGTTGTTAACTTGTGACCCTAAATGAAATGGCAGATATCAGCTTTTGACAATTATTTGGCTGACACCGTTTTTTAATATGGTCAAGAAAGTATTACATTTTACCTTATTTGTTGATTTAACAAGACAGTCTCCTATTACAAATCTTACAGTGTGTCAGTTTTGTGTAAAATCTCCTCTCATATTCATCTCATTTTCCTGAGAGAACATCTGAGGTCAGAATTGGAAACTCTCTGTCCTTAGCAACAGCTACCCACAGAGGAATACCTCATATTTGTAATTGCACTCTTTCTTTTCTCTCTCTTTAGTTATGTTTTTTTCCTGGGATTTCCTTGATTTATGATTCTATTACATGCTGCTGATGTAGTAGTTATCATGGCGCCTGCCTGCCATTCTACTATGGAGAAGGAAATGCAAAGTCACCTCAGCAGTCTGACAGACTCATTCTACTTCAAAGCTCTCCAAGTCAGTTTTAAAAAGATTGGCTTAATGGTATTTGGCACAAACCTAGACTCAACACTGTACTTACAAAGTGAGTCCTTTGACTGTTCAGGCAGTATGCTATATTAGACCAGCTCCTTAAATTATCTTAGGTAATGGGCAGAGCATACAATATAATGGTTAGTATAATAGTTATTGGAGAACAAACATCCTCCAGCAGTGCATTAATGCACACATAAGGAAGCAAGATAAAAATGAATCCACAGCTTCAAAGCAGCATATTAAGCCATGATGAAGCACAGACAGAAAACAAAATATACACACATACACAAAACAAATGGCTGCCATCTTGTTCTCCCCCAGTAAACACGACTTAGCTGTGATTAGTGAGGGAAGAAATTAAATTTAAAAAAGACTGAACTACAGCAAGTAACTGTAGTAACAACAGTTACAAGGACCATCCATTCCTTTTACGCTCATTAACCATGGATCTTAAAATGCCACAGTTGGTAAACGGGTGGATATGAATAAATAAATAAAAACACATAAGTAACTCAAGTAACTGTGGTAGAAGTAACCAAGATGTGTGTGTGTGTGTGTGTGTGTGTGTGTGTGTGTGTGTGTGTGTGTGTGTGTGTGTGTGTGTGTGTGTGTGTGTGTACATGTGTGCGTGTGTGCGTGTGTGCGTGTGTGTGTATGTGTGTGTGTCTATAGACATTTTTAAATACTTAGTTTATATTTTGGATATGAAATACTTCCTCTAACAGCAATTACATGTCTTACAGCAACTTTGAAACATTAGGCAAAGGATCTATTTTACATCAAAAATATAATAAATATGTATATATTAATAATAAAACAAATACAATAAAATGTATCAGATAGCCAATTACCTACCCACAGTAATTACCTCCAGGGTTGGCATTAAGAGAACTAACAGACCCTCCAGGGGTGAGGAAGCCTGATGCTACCTGTGCGGTCCTTTATTTCCCTCTAATGCTCACCCCCCTTGGGCATTATTACTTGCTTGACCACTGATACCATCCCACCCTCTCCATTTAAATCATATCAAATACAAGATCAACAAACAGCTATACTGCTATTGGAAACTCTTGGTTTCTTTGCTGAGCGACAGAGCTGGGATATGGGAAATGAATATTAAAGTTAAGTATGTCCTACCACTTTTTCACTTTAATCTCTCTAAAATTTGCATAGCCTTCAGAATCTATCCAACAAAATCTCCAAGTTTTTATTATTATCCCCATCAAAGAATACCACTGCCACTTGTTGAATAGAGCTGTCTGTCTTTCAAGCTAAAGGCTAAGCAAATACAGTCCACCAAAACTGCATCTAACCATAGTAATAATTTAGCAATAGAAGATCCTATTGTCAAGCACATGGACACCACCTTCACCAGGTCAGATAAGAATATGATGGCAGTTAGTTTACAAGCATAGCAAGGGTAATGTGAAGGTGGCAGATACTCCAGGTGCAAGGTGTTACGGGTTGTGATCAGGAAGTGCAGTTCCTGCAGCAGTCTTAGTTTTCTGTGTGCCACAACAGAAATGCATGTCAATATATATATATATATATATATATATATATATATATATATATATATATATATTTTTTTTTTTTTTTTGCGCTTCAGTTGAAGAGCTGCAGGGTTGGGGGTCTGGGAATTAACCCTTTTTTGTTTGTTTTTCTTTTTTTTTTTTGCTCTTCAGTTGAAGATCTGAATGGGCAGAGGCAGTGAATGGATCCTGGTCTGAATCACCAGATTAGGAGAGCTAACCCTTTTTTTGATCTTCATCTGAAGCGCTAAGTGGGGTGAGACACCTGATTAGGGATCAACAATGGATGCTAGATAAGTCAGTTGTGACTCTAGGATAGTTGTGTTTTTGGAGCTAGGATCTGGGATGTAGCAAGGGCTCTTACATTCTTCAATCATGACAAATATAGTAATGGCCTGATAGTGATCCCTATGGGTGTGAATGACTTTAGGTGCAATACCCAGTGGGACATGCAGATAGATATAATTTAGGTGCAATACCCAGTGGGACATGCAGATAGATATAATTAAACTTGCTATGAATGTGTCTAAAGCAGGAAAGACTGTGGTCTTGATTGGTATGTTGCAATTTCCTAGAATGATGCCAAAATTCAGAGATAGGATGCTGTATCTTTTGGCTTTTCCCAGTTAGGGGTCGCCACAGCAGAACTCCGGTCAGCTAATGATTGGCAGTAGATTTTTACGTACCGAGTTGCCAGCTCTGATGCACAACCTTCAACAAAGGTATGCCCATTCACACATGTCTCCACACAGAAGATGCTTTAGCTGAGAATCGAACAGGACAACGTCTTACTGTGAGGTGACAATGCTACTGCAGCACCATCACCGCAGTAAAATTCAGAGATAGGATAATGGGTTTTAATAACTGGTTACTTGGCTCATGTCATTTTAGGGGGGATCCTGTATGTGTTAGGTTGAGATGAGCTGGCTGACAAGCGTTTCTGCTTTGTCAGGGATGGTTTGCAGCTCTCTTACCAAGGCTTTTACATTGTGGCTAAAGCCTTTGCTGTACTCATAACGCCTTTTTTAGGCAGAGTCGATCTGATGGACATTCCAACCTACTAAATTCTAGTTTGGAACACATTAATGTAGCTCTACTCAGTCCCAGGAGTCTTAACTAAAAAGACCCAGACTTGAGGGTCTCCTGCAATTTGAAATCATTCATATATGGGGGACTTCAACTATCCATCAATAAAGTGGATGACCTGCATTGCCAATGGTGAGCATGCCCAACACTTCCTTGAAATTATAAAAGCTAACTTTCTTTTATCAATAGTTAACCATTCTACTAGTGGGCCGCAATATGGGGTGGGAGATTGGTACAATAGTAAGGTGTTTACCTTACAGACACAAGGTGCAGGATTTGATTCTTATATGAGGTAATTGGTTAGGCTTAAAATGGCCCACAAAGGCAGTTAGCCTAGTATGAACCTATAAATCCTCACGAATATGGCTACTTCTTGGACATATATGTATTTATTTATTTATACGGTTTGGTTACCAGGGTAGAGCACTGATCAAAATGGACCTATTTCAGTCTCAACCTGGACAAATATAAATGTCAGGAGACAAGCAAGTTAACAGGAATTACTATGTATCACCCTGCCTTGTTAAATCAGACCTTAAATTAGTAATATTTTCTGTTCAACTGGTGGCCCTTCTCCTGAAGACATGTCTGTGTTTAGGAACTTTTCAAAAGCAAACCTTCATCAGTTACTTGAAGATCTAAGTAAATTTAGCTGTTATCCTCCTTCAATGGATCCCATTGCTAAAGCTGCTGCCCATGCCTCTGGTTTCCACTCATACTTAAATGTCTGTAATCGATAAGGCAGTTGCTATCGGCCTCCAATATAATGAGAAATTTAAAAATAAACTCCTGTAATGGAATACCCATATAAATAAATTATATCACAAGTGAAAGAGCTTACTTAATGCTTATAAGAGGTCTTATTCTACCTACCTTAACAGTACTCTTTAGCAAACTAGTAAAGAGCTTAAGGGAACCATTAGGAAGCTCAAAACTGAGTATGAACTTAAAATTGCCAATAAAGTCAAAAATAACTACAAACCTTGTTTTAACCATGTCAGAAAATTAAGAAGTAATCACAAACAATGCCCATAGCTAGTCTTTGATAATACTGCATACTCTGACCTAAAGGAAACAGCTAATTTTCTAGATGACAAATTTAGTGCAAATCTTACTCTAATTACAGTTATAGCTATTCGACAGGTTCTACAATCTCAGCAACCCCATTGTATTACTATGGAACAAATTCTCTCAGCCCTCTCAAAAGCTTAGATCATTTCATCCATGGGGCCTGATAATATATCAGGTGGCCTATCTGAATCTCTTAATCCTTTTAATCTAAGCTTCTCCATGGGTTATACTACTGAAGCCTAAAAAAACAGCTATTGCAATGCCATCACACAAGGGTAGCCCAACCACAGATCCTTTGAATGATAAATCTTTTAGTCTCACTAGCTGCTCATGTAAAACTATGGGGCATATTATCTCAAACCTCATTGTCAAGACATTGAAAATCTCTTAACCATGGATTCTCACTAATTTAGGTTTGTCAAAGAATGGTTCTTCCTCTTTAACCTCATTAATTTATTTGAACAACTGACTGAAGCAGTGGATAGCTGTTATACAGTACGTACAGCATATCTGGACCTAGTCAATGCCTTTGACAATATAACTCGTGCAAGTATTACTGACAGACTTGTAAATCTGAATATGAATCTGATGTATAGCTAACTGGTTGAATGACAGAACCCATGTGTTTAGTCACAGGTGCATTTTCTGAAAGTAAAAAAAAGTTACCAGTGGTGTAACACATGGATCAGTGTTGGGCCCTCTCCTATTTGGCATCTATTAATCAGACCTTCAGGCCAACAATCCTGGCTTATTGTTATCTAAGTTTGCAGACAACTATAAATTGGTGTTGTTATTTAATTGTTCACCGACTCACAATTTCTCCAACATGGGTTATATAATGCTAACAATTGGTGCAAGGACAGTGGCCTCACATTATAAAAATGTAGCATCGTTCATCTTTGCAAACAGAACATTTTCACATACTATGTGGGGTGACACACTCCTCCTATCAGACTCTGTGATAATGGATACAGGCACTCATTAATAATTTCTTACCATTTGACCATTTTGTCTCAAGTAGTTTGGAAAGCCTTCTATCTAGCTCATTTCATTTCCAAAGACATGTCTGCAAGATTCAAAGAAGTCTCAATTCCCCTTTATTCATATCTCATCAGATCCTTTATTAAATATAATGCTCCTTTTGACCTGTATTTGTCAAAACTTATCACTCAACTTGAAAAGCGTCAGTGATTCATAGCTAAAAAGATTAGTGGCCTCAAAAATTTTAGCTATTAGGACAGATTGGAAGCCCTCTCTCTTAATTTAGTCTCTGATTTATATAGATATAAAAGTATCAGTGGCAGAGGCTTCATTTAGAAGCATGTTTTCAATACAAGGTTGTACCTAGAGGTATAAGAGTGTTAAAAATGCCCACTTATGGTGATGCATATCCTGAACTACTTAAGAAATGGCAGACTCTGAATCTACAACTGGGGATGGACTATCTTAGGCAACAAACTCAAGAATTTACAATATGATATGCTTGTCAAGTTCCTGTCAGAATCTTGTCAAGCAAAAATATGTGAAGTCTTGAGGAACGTTGCTCATTATGGAGACAAGCTTCAGGCCATAAAACTGAGGAAGTTACAGTGTGACCTGAATGACTTTAGACAGGCCTATGTTTTTTCTTGGCCTCAACAATCTTTACAGAATAGGGCTGAGAGACCAGATGATAGAATCCAGGAGGATAATGGGGCAATGGCTGTGGAAGGCAATAGTGCTGAAGTTAATGTTTCAACTGAACCTAGCTTTAGCACTATTCTCTCCAGTTCATCTACAGCTGTACCTATTATGAATACAGAAGCTTCAATCACCATGACAGCTCATACCTCCAGTACAACTGAGTCCAATGCCCCCCCCCTTTTCACTAGCATCCCCTTTACTGATAACAAGGGACCCCAGAGAGAATCGTTCACGCAGTCATGTGAGAGGGGGAGAGTGCAATATTGCAATAGCACCAGCACAGTGAGAATGAGGAACAGGCAATAATCAACTTTCTCTTCAACATTTCGTCATATAATCTTAACTCTGATCAACTTTATTTGTTAAATAAATGTCTCTCTTTCATACCTTCACAAGCTTCAGACTTAACAGATGTCCTTTTTCATCTGAGGCTGTTTGCCTGCAATCTCTCCCTGGCTCTGTTGAACAATAGTTATCAGTCTACTTATTCTTTCTTTAAGAAACCTAGTCTGTACACCCCAGATCTACATCCACTGGCATCAGCTTTTATTGAAGCATGTGATAAAGATATCAGACACATATTAATAGAGAAACATAAACACAGTAGTCAGAACTTGACTCCTGGCCAGAAGAAGGCATTGCGTGAATTGCAGGCAGCTAGACATTTGGAAATACACCCCACAGATAATGAAGGAGGTGTGGTTGTCTTAGATAGAGATCTCTATCTGGATCTGATATCTATTATGTTGAGTGACTTTACTACTTATGTTAATATTGCTAAATATAGATGGCTTTATTAATAGAGTCCATATTTTGGTCTACGACCTGTTGATGACAGGATTGATTACTTAGGGGGATGGGAGGGTGGCCTAATGGTTAAGGTGTTTGCCTTACAAACACAAGGTGCAGGGTTTGAGTCTCACAAGGGATAATTGGCTAGGCTTACAATGGCTCACAAGGGCAGTTAGCTTAGTACTAATCTATGAACCTATAAGAGTTGTTTGACTATTTTACTGTTGATAATCCCATTATCCCTATTTTATACGGGCTCCCTAAAATTCATAAGAATCTTGAGAAGCCACCTATGAGACCTATCCTCTCTAGTAGATGATGGGTCACTGAGCCCTTATCCATTTATGTGGCAAAAACACTTAGACCTATTCTAGATAGTGTTACCACAGTGTTGAAAGATACCAAAAGCTTTCTGGAAGACTTTTATGTCTGGGCTGAATCAAATTTGCACGATGATGCTTTTCTTCTTGCCACAATTGATGTGAATTCATTGTTCATTGTTATCTCTAAGGATGCCAGAGTTGATAATGTTAGGCAGTTTCTGCTTTCACATACTGATTTTTCAACCACTAAGGTTGAGTTATTGTGTTCCTTAATTGAGATTATACTTGAGAATAATGTCTTTATTTTTGAGAACAACATTTATCTACAGAAAACTGGTGTTGCTATGGGCACTGCATGTGCTAACAGCTATGCCAACTTGGTCCTTACAAACTGGGAAAATAGTGTGGTCTTGAATGGTAATATATTTTCTTCTGGATTTTATAGGCATTTTGTGGATGACATATTTATTATGTGGAAAGATAATGAACAAGAGTTTAAGGCATTTGTTGACTTTCTACACAACACAACAGATTTTTTTGAAGTTTAGCTATAAGGTTTCTAGAGTATCTTTGGAGCTCTTAGATATCTCTGTATGCAGACAAGATCTACATGATATTTCAATCTCTGTATGCAGACAAGATCTACATGACATTTCAACATGTACTGTATATACAAGAAACCCTGTAAAAAGAGCATTCTGTTACTGTGAAGTAGTAAGCATCCATGTCATGTTACGTGGAATATCTTGAAAGGCCAGTTTTTAAAAGTAATGAGGTTACATGACAAAGAAGATGATCTGCAGTTAGCCTTTGAACAATTAAAAATAAATTTTGTGGAGAGGGGTTATAGTCAGTCTATTTTAGAAGAATGTGCCACTACAACCTTAGCCCTTAGAAGCACTAAAGGTAAATAAACCTTATTATTCAGGGAGAGCTGAATATAGACATGATAATTCTACACCTTCACTTACCAGTAGACCTACATTTACATACTCCAATGATGCTGGGCTAGTTTGTGATGTGTTGTGGAAGAATTGGCCTATTTTACTAGCAGATCCTGAGGTTAGGCAGGTCATTGACTCCGAACCGAAGTTCAATTTTAGAAATAATTTGTCCCTAAAAAGACAATTATGTTATAGGAACTATAACATCTCTGTGATACCCGAGTCAGAAAGGAAGGGGACCTTTCACTGCCATAACTGTAAGGCTTGTGATTACTTCTTTACATATGCCTTGTTTACGCATAATATTTCTGGTGTTACCATCAATTTAGACTTTTACGCTGATTGCAAAAACAAGGATCTTGTATATTTTGCTACCTGTTGCACATGCAGTGCATTCTATATTGGGAAGACCATAGGTTGTTTAAGGATAGGATTTTGAAACACTTGAATTATATAGCCAGATGTAAAAAACACTAGTGCTTTAGCCAAACACGTTATGTTGGAAGGAACTAGCCATTACTTCAAGTTTTTTGTGTTAGAGGTAATGAGTCACAATCCTAGGGAATTTGATAAGAAGAATAGAACTGAAGTATGTGAATAGAGATGGATTTTACTGCTGAAAGCATATGTTGAACCAGGTTTAAATGAGAGGGTCTTCCTTAAACCTGTTTTAAAGAAAAGACCATTGTGACACTGATAGGTCCAGATACATAAATTTTTTTTTCTGTTTTGCTCACTGTTCAAACTGGTATGTAGTATTCTCTTTTTATTTGTTATGCAAGAAATTGTATGCGGCTTTTGTTTTTACCTTAGTTTTCCATTATAATGTTAGTTTTTTTTCCTTTGCTGCATGTATACAACTGCATATCTAGTTTTAATAGGTCGAAAGGTTTGTGATGTTGCTTTTAGTGAGTGTGCAGAGCTTATGCATGACATTTATTAGTTTTTTTTTATTTTTGTTACACCTGTACATTCAAGCAAGTTCCTGTTATTCTTTCTGCTTCTACATTTAATGCATTTATCTATATTTATGGTCAGGTTTGAAGCAATATATAGAGATTGCTCAATGTTTTTTATGATTTGTTACTGTGTTTGGAATAATTTTAACAAATCT
Source organism: Protopterus annectens (assembly GCF_019279795.1). Taxonomy (NCBI): domain Eukaryota; kingdom Metazoa; phylum Chordata; order Ceratodontiformes; family Protopteridae; genus Protopterus; species Protopterus annectens. The sequence goes on from NC_056741.1 coordinate 587,979,858, forward strand.
TTATATTTGACGATGGGAATATTGTTAGTTTTTGCTATGTCTTTAACAAATGGTAAGCTGCTTTTATTGATTGGGAGGGTTTTTTATTAATGTCATCACATGATTGCGGAACTTTCTGTGATTGGTTGAGTTTTAAATAGTACTTAGACTTTGTGTTCTGCCATGGTCTGATGAAGAAGAGGTTACTCTGCAAAAGTGCTTATCTTCTGTTTTAATAAAATTACTTCTATATATAGTGATTTAAAGCTGTGCTTGGAAGGAGTTTTTGTTACTGTTTTGGATTTGACTGCTGCGTTTATTCCAATCTTAACTGAGTGGTCTACTTTTTCTTTTCTTGTCATTTTTTTCACCTTCCATTTTGTTTTGCAAACTAGGCAATACTAAAGAACATTGACTTGTACTTTAGATAAGTATATACAATATTATTGCTAATTGTACTGTCCTAATGAAAGCAGGACATCCAAAGAGCTTTCCTTTCTTTTCCATTGTCAGGAATGGTCTTCCAAGTTTATGCAGTTCTTGCAACAATGGTAAATTAATCTGATTATATTTCATTATAGGAGGTAAAGCAAGGAACAGCCTGAGGTATGCTAGTACTGTTTCAAATCAGCCATGGCTGCTTAACCAGTTTGATAAAATAATTCCTGTATTACAGAGATTTCTGTTACCACTGCTAAGAGCTGTATTTATAATGGAATATCATTTAAACACAGAATCCTTGCATATAGGATGAGTTTTGGCTTTACATTAGTGCACAGGTCTGTTTATTAGGTGACTGCTTGGCTTCTCCTAGAAGCTTGAGATAATGGTACAGCTTGAGATCTGCTCTATTTCTTGCCGAGACAGATATCATGACTCTTAAAAGTGATTGTTTTACTATTCCATGGCATTTATCTTGCACACAGTCCTTTACTTTGCTGCACCTTGGTGTGGTAAATTCAGTTTCTGGTTGTGCAGCATTAATAATTTGTCTATACAATTTCTTCCCTTCTCACAACCCTTACCAAAGAGGACCAAGCAAAAATAACCTGCAATAAAGTATTGTAGAGGTGTAAATAGGGCCACCTAAATCTATATTTGTTAATTACATTGGCAAGACAAAATTAGCATATGGTATACATATATGGGATCCTGTGAAAAAATACTGGATCTTTATAATTCCACTTATGTAGCATGACAAAAAAGATTCACTCAAATATCTACTGTTAAGGGTAATTTCTTGACATGACTGCCCAGCTGCATTCATGGAAAACAGTACTACACTTGGTCAAACATGCTTTCTTCATCAACAGAAACTTAAGTGATACAACTAGCTAGATGGTGTTGCAGTGTGCCTGCCCAAATGGACAGATTGCTGCACAGTGACCTCTAGAAATGCTGGGAAGCACTGCAGGCACATGGTAATTTCCAGCAAATCCAATATTCCTGTAGTGAGACATACCTACAGAAGAATGCTTTCCCTTTCTGCATTAACTTCAGTAGTCAGAATGTGCCTTGTCAGGATTCCCCACAAGGCGTCTACACCTATGCTGTTAACAAAGTCTGGGCCCAGTACCGCCCCCTAACATTTCACTTCTCTACTGTTTTATTCTGACTTTGCTACCAATATATAATTTCTCTGAAAAAATGTCTTTTTCTTGATGGCAGAAGGAGATACTAAACCTATCTTTTCTACCCTTTAAGTACATTTTTAATTTTGTCTTTTCTGTATCACATTTTTCTTTCTTTCTTTCTTTCTCTTTCATTCTTTCTTTCTCATTAACATTCTGTTTCTCCTTCACCTGTCTTGTTTATGACCGTTTTCTCAGTTGAATACCTCCATAGATTTCCTGTTCACTACCCATTCCAGTAGAGAGTTCCATAGATCCAGAATCCTCTCTTTGAAAAAATACTTTTGGAACTCCAGGGAAACGTTCATCTGTATAGTTTGTTGCTTTGCCCCCCCCCCCATTTTTTTCTGTTCAGAATGACCCCTTCTCATCAAATTCACATGCTCTTGCACACTAATATCATATCCCCCTGTCATTTCTTATCAATAGTGAGAAGAACTCTTCTGCTCTTGGGCCATGTTCTCTCCCTTCCATCTCACACATCTTTCTGATCATTTTGTTCTAGACTCCTTCCAGTAGCTTGTTAAGTTTTTTCTTGTATGGTCTGCAGAAGAGTATGAAATTCTCAGTGTAGTCTGACCAGGCCTTCTAGACAGGAAACATTTACTTTTTGCTTCTGGAGTCTATCCCCCTCAAGATAGACCCCAGCACTTCATGTGCTGCTGTCACTGCTTTTTCTTTCTGATCCTCGTGGTCCACTTTAGGTGCAATCAACACCCACATATGCTCTCCCTGCTCTGCTGCTATCAGTTCCAACCTGCAGCTGACACCTTATAACAGGGTTGTTGTATGTATTTGTCTGCACAGAACCTTAGTTGACACCTTTCTGCCCACTTTGTTAATGTTTCGAAAATCATTACTTAGCCTCTTCCCTATCCTTCATTGGTGCACCTGTCCTCGTGTCATCAACAAATCCTGTTCTCCTTTCCCTCAGGTATTCCTAAGGCAGATACATTGAGGAGTACTGGACACAGGAATGACCCTTGTGGGACTGCATTAGATATTTTTCTTATTCCTGGCATCATCCCTTTCACTAAAACCTTCTACATCTGACCGATTGAACTATTAAATCAAGCAACTTCCTCAGTCTTGGTCAACCTTTTCCAGTTTTTTTTTCTGTGTAATCAAGTGAAAGGCCTTGCAGATGTCTAGGTAGGCTACTAGATCACATCTCCTCATATTCTCCTCTCAGATTTACCTTTAAGCAACTCATAAAACAGTTTTTGATTGACAGCTTCTTCTAGCTAGAACCCATGTTAGTTGCTGTCCTGGGGATGGTTGTTTTCTAGAAGTACTACCAGGCTTACCATCAGGATTTCTCTCCATGACTTTCCTTGCTACTACTGATAAACTAACGGGCCTGTAGTCCCCTGGATTCTTCATGCTGTCCTCCCACTCTCCACCTTGTATGCACTGTCCTTCAGTCCTTCCAACAAGTGATCTGTTCTGTGCTCTGGGGGTCTTCCTAGCAGATTAATGAGGACTCTGGGAGTTTAGGGGGGGTCTACTATCACACTGCACAGATTCCTGAGATTTGTGGAAGTTTAGAGAGGTCAGCTAGCAAACTGGAAACACTTTTGAGGAAGCTGGCAGTTACCCCATTTGGTCCTTGTACAGTATCCTCATTAAAGACAGCCAATTTTCTCACCACCTCTTCCCTCTTTATCCTTGTGTTTGTCCACTGCTTTTTCCTGTCTGTCTTGTCTGCCTCCCCCAGATGGTCCCTTCCCCTTCCTCTTGCTTTCTTTTGTGATGAGTTAATAAAAGTATTGATTCAGTACCTCTGTTTTTTTTTCTCATTTCCTGTGATCTCCATCCCATCTTTGCACATCCTGGTTTTGTCTGCTCCTGCCTCCCCCATATTCTGGTACAGATATATTAGTTGCGTCATTGGTAAATCTGCATTGGCTGCAGCAGCCACACTTAGTTATTTTTATAACACTATCCGAGTATGAGGCAGACTTATTGTAATTACTTTCAAGCTTATCCATAAGGTTCCTTTTGTACACAAATAAGGGCTCATCACCCAAAACTTATTTGCGGGGAACAGTCTTAATGGTTAAGATTTATAAATTACATGATATTATCTGTACCAGGATGTAAAAAGACCATTGGTTGGGTGGGACATTATAATTGTAGAGCAAAAACAGTGGTTTATATCACCTCTTGTATATCCTGTGATAGTTTTTATGTGGGGATGACAGAGATCACCCTCTCAGATAAAGGATTTATGAGCATAATTATATTATAAAAAAAATATTCAGCTTTTGCACTTAGTAAACATGCACAACAATGCACCAGTTTCAAAAAAATGCATGCGTTTTCATATTGAAACAAGTTCTCTATCCAGGATGAGTTGGAAACTGGGAAAATATGAGTGAATACATTAGTTGTTGTGGCAACTGAGATGAAATTCTGTGGTATCCCAGGTTTAAATTTAGACAGATCTATTAATTGTGTTTGAAAACTGAGGACTGCCAAAGTATAAGAACACTTTTTGTTTCGTATCTGTTTTTATGTGTTTTTTTTTTTGCATATTTTATTTAGTATGTACCTTTATGTGTTTAGTCACACGATTTCTTGGTTTATATGGCTATTTAAAGGTTTATATTTTGAAGAAGTCTAATAAAAGTGAGATGAAAGCACTCAATTTCACTCTGGAAGGCATTTGGTCTGCATTCTTTTCATTTATGGTTCTTGTTTTTTTGATGATTTTGACCATTTATCTGAGCTTAGATTTGCATTTAAATTGTGTTCCCTCAGCTCAAATCAACTTCCTACAACACTGGATACAGTATAAAACTACAGGAAATGAAACACATTTTCTATTGCTAACAGTCTAGAAATGCTATACCACCCAGCCCCCATTTGCATTCACTCCACCAGCACTAAACATAAGACAGCTCTTTCAAAAGTGCCCTGACAATTTAACACCAAATTATGCTGGTATTACCCCACTCCCACTCCTTATAATCATATGGCAATTAACTTTACATGGGAGGTTTAAGCAGACCTCCAACATGCTAGAGGTTAGATGCGTTTGCATACTGTAATAACATCAGTTTCTAAATGCGTTAATATAAGACATGTACTTTCCAGGGATTTACCACTACTAATCTTATTTTACTACGGTGGGGGAAATTAGTCTGAGACACGGTAAATTTGCATTTATTTAATATAACTAAGGTCCAGCTGTTTTCTAAATTATAGCATGTATTTAACTGCTGCAGATTACAGTATTATTACACCATCTTTCAGAAGCCTGATATACCTTAAGCCTAGGCAATTTCCCTTGGGAAGAATCAAATCCTGCACCATTCATTATTCTAACCCCAAATCCTAAGAACTTATAGGTTCATATGTTCATAGCTGTTTACTTGGCTAATGACCACAAGGGCTTTTTTAACCCTAGCCATGCATCCCAAATCTCTGACAAGTTCTGGTACCTTTTATAAGTGTAAGGAGGGGCTTGAGAGGTGAAACATTGACAAACAGGGTCCTTGGAGATGAACCATTTACAGGCTGCCCGTGTCTATTATAGACATAGGTGCCAAACCAGGGACGAATTTCCTGTTCCCAATCCAACTGTCCAAGTTACACTTGAATTAGGTTGGAGAAGTACTCTGCTTCACATGGATGGGGAGCCTGTTCCAGAGAAGGGGTAGTCTCTGGGATAAATACTTGTCTCTTCAGCATGTCCTATTTTTACCTCGGGCAAAGTTTAAGTCTTTAGAATGGGTAATGTAAGTGCTGTTTGTTTTGCGGATATGCAGGAAGTCCATCAGAGTGCAGTCTGACAATGCCTTGTATGCCAAGCATAGATTGCCCCTGAACAATCTGTAGGAGACAGAAAACAGGAATAGGGTCTTGAGGCAGTCTGTTAAGGACATGTTACTTATGTTCTGTATTCGTTTAGTGAGGAACCTCTGTGGATGTTCCATTTGTTGGATATGCCTGGTTAGGTACATACCAAAGGGGGCATTGTACTCAATGATATGTCTGATGAATGCAGAACACAGAGGAACAATGATGTCCTTGGAACTAGATGCTATGCCTTTGTTTATAAGTTGCACAACATATAATGATTTCCTCACTACCACAGATGTGATGGTCAAAGGTTAGATTACTGTGTATGTGTGTCCCCAAGTCCCTGACTACTGGGTCATCTCTTACTGGTATGCCAGCAATATGAAAGTTACCAGGGGTGGATGACTTCCCAAAAGACACTATTATGCATTTCTTGGTATTTAGTTCATGGTTCTGACACCAGTTGTTTGTCTGTGTCAGCCCTTCCTGGAGACCATCTGTGTCAGTGGGGTTTAAATTAAATGACAGCTCCTAATTTGCAATCATCAGCAAATTTAGTCAGCCAGAGACCACTGACATTGGCCTTGACTTCACAGAAGTAAATGCCAAAATGGAGTGGCCCCAGGATGTTCCCTGAGGGAGTCTGCTTGTGACTGGCCTCTTTGTAGAGGTGGACTCCCTAATTCTAACTTCCTGGGTCTTGTCTGTGAGCCAGCTGGCTATCCACCAGGTGACATAAGGATTTGTACCTAATCTCTTACGTTTGTCAACAATGCCGGAGTGGGATATTGTGTCAAATGTTTTGGCCAGGTCAAGGTAGGCAGTGTGAACCATTTTGCCCTTATCCATTGCTTTGGTGGCTTTCTCAAAGAAGTCCACCAGGTTGAATAGGCATGACCTGCCCTTGATGAAACCAAATCAGGTTGGGTCCAGTGTCTGAATGTTTCCTATGTTATTATTGATCATTCCATGATAATTCTTTCCATGGCTTTACATATGAGACTAGTAAGACTTATGGGTCTGTAGTTTCCAGGGTCTGTAGATGGCCCACCTTTGTGCAAAGGGATGACTGATGCTGTTCTCCATTCATGAGGCACTGATGACAGATCTAACTGCACTCTGCACTCTTACTACCCCACCTGCAAGTTAATTCATGGCTGGGTCATACAACTGTACCACAAAAAGCATAATAGACTATAAAGAAACATATTATTCCAGGCATCACTTGCAGTTAATGTAATCAAACTGGCTTCTTACATCATCCCATTTTTTAAAAAAAAGTTATTATCCTAGCTAGCCTATGGCACAGAGAAGCAAGGCATCTGTCTAAACCAATGTCAATCCAAATTTGGAAATGGACTCAGGCTGCTGGTAGGACTGGCCAGGGGGAATAGGATGAAGCCTCTAATAGCCAGGTCTCCCATCCTGGGGAGATATTGTGGGGAAACCCAGTACCTGTGTAAACTCTGGTGGAGACCAGTAGTTTTATATGTCATGTCCAGTTAATACAGGGGTGGGTGATGACATCCTTATGTCATTGTACTAGATGCCCCCATAGTTAGGGTAAATGACCAGACACTGTAAGAAGGATGGTTCCCAGACTTTATGCTTACTGATCCCAATCAGATTTTTTCCCTCCCAGGCCTAGTATATAGTTACCAATGAGGTTGACTCCCTGAGGAGTCTGATGTTCACCTGTTAAGAAGTAATTGAGGGACTCAGAGATGAATAAGCATGGAAACCAGGGAGGAAAAGCCTAGGGCTGTGTGGGGTTGGGGGCAAATAACAAATGCTAAAATCCAACAGAGATTAACAGGGTTCATGAACATCGACCAGTTTCCAGATCTCTGTCCCAGCTGCTTCTTCATAGCTTTCCACAGAGTATAGGCAAAGCACCCAAATACCTCTTTTTAATGCCATGCTGTACTTCCACATACTTTACATTTACGTGATACTGCTCATACAGTTTCTTCACACCTCTGTAACCCCTGCTTTCCTTTTACATTTATTCAGTCCATCACAACAATGACATCTGCAAGGCCTGCCATTGATATGTCCTTTTAAAATTGAAGATCTTCATTATTTCTCCTGTGAGCAGCAGTTGATGCTTTTCTTGATACATCACAGTTTCTGTTTTTTGCATGGTGGAAAATTATTTCCATAGTAGAAGCTCATGCATTTACTTGGAGCACCGAAATGGTAAAGTCATGATCAGAGTAAATTAGTGTGACCCCCATCAAGCAACACATTCTTTGTCATCCTTTGTCATCTTTTTTCATCTCTGGTAGCATAGTGGAATAAGGCCCTGCTTTGACCCAGGGAATCCAAGTTCATTTTGTGACTTGGCTGCCTAATGCAGCTGGCAGAAGGAGACAAAATGTAGTGGAGCCCGCCTGCCTCTCATGGAGAAGACTGGGGGTGTGCATGCTCAGGGACAAATGTGTAAAGAATGATTCCTCTGATGGAATCCAGAAAAAAACTATCTATGGCGCTTACCAGTAAGGGGGCTTACATCCCTTGTTGAAGTGAGGGATAGTCCAGTACTGACATATTTTGCATGTCCAGTTTATGAATTGTAAAGCTGAGCATGCATGAGGTGGTAGGGAACTAAGCTGAATACTTCTGATAGCTCTCTGGGTGACAGTTCTCCCAATTAGCCTCCACCCATGGAGTATAGAGAAGTTGTTTTGATGGTGGAGGACCTGATGGCTTACAGGTAGCAGGCAAAAAAATACTTCTTTGTCATCCTTGCAGAACTTAATAATCAGATTATTTTAATGAAATGCAAAAGACAGACAACACACCTGTGGCCCAGAGGGATGGAACCCTTCCCTAGCTGTGACACAGGAGACTTCAGGTTATGTTAGTGGTCCATGTCCTTGATAAGTCAGTGGGTGGACAAGAAAGAGTGGCATTTTGCCACCTTGCCTATCTCAGGGATAGAAAGGGCATTTTTCAGCTATAGTGGCATCCCATAGTGGAGACCAGGGGCTCTGGCCCAGTCACAAGTATGGGGAATGTATTGGTGGATCATCCACTGACAAAGAGCCACACTGACATTTTTGGACACCAGGCATGAGACAAAACTGTGAGCAGATAATAGTTACAATTCTGAGCCATGCATACACAATGGCCCACCTCTGCTCAACTATTTTCCACCAATCTTCTTCTTTTGGATTTTCCCAGTTAGGGGTTGCCACAGCAGATCATCTGTCTGCTCATGATTGGCAGTGGAGTTTTATGGTGTCGAGTTGCCAGCCCAGCACCCAACCTTCCACAGAAGGCACACACACGCACACACTCACACCTAGGGCCAATTTAGAGTGTCCAATCCACCTACTGCATGTCTTTGGGATGGGGGAGGAAACTGGAGCACCCGGAGGAAACCTACGTGACCACAGGGAGGACATACAGACTCCACACAGAAGGCACCCCAGCCGAAAATCGAACCGGAGTACCTCTTACTGTGAGGTGGCAACGCTAAGCACTGCACCACCGTGGCTGCCCAACTATTTTCCACCAATATGGAGAGTAATTGAGGAATAGATTGCTGATCTGGTTTGAAAGAATCAGCCAAATAAGTTGTTAAAAATTTGGGAGATATTAGATAATTAACAATGACCTCAATCCCAGGCCAAAGTACTGGGGATAAGAGCAGTAAATGCTCTTTGTAAATCACGGGGGTGCAGATGACCAATTTGATGAATGTGGTCAAAAATATGCTTGAAGTATGCACTAGAGTAATAACTTTCCTGGCCCTCTGGCTCTCAACCTATTCTTCTGTAACACCTCCACTTGCAATTTTCAGTGTTATCAGTGTGTTACTTTACATTGAAATACTCACTTTCCAGTTTAGTGACTGCACTCTATAACTTGGTCACACTAGTCCGTTTTTGGATATCAGTCATCTAATCAAAGGACTTCAAAAACCCATTTACTTGAAACTAACATAATGGGCAAAAGGGGCAGTTCACAAAACTTTTTTTATGTGAGAGAGGCAAGCCGTCCACAACCTCACAGAGCGGTCTGTGCACCTTGTACCTCTTAAATGCAAAACCTTGGGGAAAGTTGTAGACATTTGGCATGTTGACCATTCTGTCTACAGTTTTTGTATGAATTGCTTATGTACCATTTTTTATTAAAAAACAACAAAATGCCCTGTATTTCATTTAGGTGCTCTGTGTGCACTTTTGATTGCTTCTCTAGCCTGGTCATTCCAGTACTCTGTCCAGAATGTAGGCAACTCTGTTAAAAGAGGCACCATCACAAATTTGCATCGATATCAATGAGATAACATCAGCAAGGCCTATATTTCCTCAACCACAGTAAGAGTTTAGTGAAAAATAAAACATCATTATTAGACTGCCAGACACAATTTGAATTTGATTTCATGCGTATCCTAAGAAGAAGGAAGTACTAACATAACCTGCCACCATCAATTTCAGCTAACAACCAAAAGCACCCCCAACGTTTCTTGTTTGAGAGAACTAATAGTTCATAAACTGGCAATTAGTAGGTACTTTGGAACTTGATGTCAGTAGGAAGGTGAACTTAAAGTTAATGTTTTTAAAGTAGTTTAATGAGCTACCTAAGTACATTATATAAGGTTTTAAAATATGAAAGTTCCTTCATTGGTCATGACATGTATAATAAAGATGTAAGGCACTGTACTTGAAAATGCATGAAACAGCACACAATGTTTATTTTTATAATAAATTCATCTTCAAAGCTGCATCGGTTTGTCAGACAGCATTTACTGAAAAAATATTTTACAAATGTCATATGCTAGTAATACAATTTGTTTGGTAGCAATCTTGCAACACCATTCAAATGCAAGGACCTTAAACTTTGGCTAAAAAGAAAGCTATCAGGTGAAATTACAGTAAATGAAAAGTAAATGAAATCATAAAACAGCACAATATGAACAGCAATGTCTTGTTTCTCATTATGTAAGATGTTTTCCCCATATGAATTAGTGTAACCTTCTATGTAGCCCATCTAATTACTAAGGGGTTCGCATCTAGAAATAAAGAGGTTATAGTGCCCCTCTACTCATCACTCATCAGACCCATCATAAAGTACAATGCCCCATTTGGGATGTACCTCACAAGACACTTCCAACAACTGGAAAGACCACAAAAGCACCTCACCAAGAGGATTACTGGCTTCAAACATATGTCCTATGCAGCCCGACTGAAAAAACTCCAGCTGTACTCAGTGGCATATCGCTTACTCAGAGGTGATCTCTGCCTGACTTACAAAGCCATGTCCAACTCAGAATTGATGAACATGCTCCACCTAAAGAAATCCAAGTCACTGTGAGCCATGCGCTCTAGTGAGCTAAACCTCGCCACAACAATAAATAGAACATGCTGGAGGGATTGATTCCTGTCACAGAGACTCCCCATGCTTTGGAACAAAATTCCTAACTACATTAGGCAGAGCCCCTCACTAACACTCTTCAAGAAAAACCTTGACAAGTGGATGGGTAACAGAAAATACACCCCTGGGATCACTTCATTGGCTCTGCTTGACAGAGGCTCAGTTAATTAAAAAATGGGGCGGCGAAAGTCAACACACTCTGGCTAGGCTTATAAATGCCCACGGGCAGATAGCCTAGTACCTACCTATGAACCTATAACCTTTCTAATTTTTTTGCTAATCTTTTTATGACCAATGGCCACTGCCTTTCCAGCCTCCTTTACTGCTTGCATTTATTGTTCATGAACTTGTACTCTGTGAATCACTGTGTAAATTATATTACTACTTAAACCTGTCATAGAACATTAGTCCTTGTTATTCATCAGACTTACTTGTCTATAAAATACTTCCAGTTTCTCAGTAGGTAGAAATGGCGTGCTTGTGTAAAACATCAGTGGTATTGTAGTTTACTCTCAAGCAGACCTGTCGTCTCTGCATGCCCGCAGCATGAAGCAGCACATTTCTAGTGTGGAACAATTACATGTTAGCTACCAAAGTTTTTCTGACTTTGCAGTGTAGTCAATAGATTGCTCACTTTTCCTTACAAATCACAAATTCATAAATAATGCTGTACATTGTCTAAAGGATGAGATGCTCTTTAATGAGGGTGTGACTGACATGCTGTTTAATGTAGGGGCAATTCAGCAGTTAAAAATGTCATAATGCAGAAGATAGCAGTGTTAGCAGTACAAATACTTCAGATACCCTTTTTGACAGTTAAATTCAAACTTGCTGTTTGTTTCCTCCTGTGGTCCTCCAACCCCATACCTTCTCATTCTTACCGCATAGTAATACTGACATTTCCAGTAATCACTTGTTTTCCTGCATAGGATATTTTGTATCATTAGCCTATAGTACCCCACATCTGAATGTATACCCTGAATGCTGAGCTTAACAGTCATAATGTGTAGTATTCTGTTAATGGTAGAATTTAATCATAAGACATGCTTTTGATCAATAAATATTTTATACCAATATGTGCAAATGGATGAATGTCCCTATATTATAAAATCAAAATTTCAAATGGCCAGTGATTGAATACAACTGCTTGATTATCAGCCAATCAAAAAACACACACAAAAAAACAAAGTTAAACATGGTTTTTGCAGGGGCAACCCCCTTTGCATCCCCCACACCACCTGCGAATTATATAAACCAACTCTGAGATCACAATAAGTAGGGAAAGGTTAAATTCCACAATCCCCACAGTATTGCAATCTCTCACAGAAAAAAAGCCCTTTTGTGCAATCAGCTGGCTTTTGATCAGCTGGACTGTTTTTTTTTCTCTTCAACAATTGGAACTTTCAACCAATTGCCAACAACCAGTGTAAACATATTTCTTGTAATCTGTGCCGTTATATCATTAGTCTCAGTTTTTGTTCCCTATTTGCTTATTCTGGCAATATGTTTCTTTCAAACAATAAAGTAACTGCAGGCATGAAGCTATTGCTGTCACATCAAACATATTTATTTTGTAGCTTTCTTAATAGATTACACAGCTGCACACAAATGTCACTTTGTCATGTGAGCCAAAGAATGATGTCTAGTTAAATGACGTATTCAGAAATTCGCAAGTGGAGGCTGAGGAACTCAAGTCCAGGACTGTACTTAGATGTTAATTACGTATAAACAGACATATGAAACTGAGCTTGTGTAGTCTCTGAGGCAGACTTTTTATTCTTCCCTTCATTTGAACATTGCACTTAGTTTGTGTAAAACTGTTTTGAGTGGAATGTCTGCTGGTGTTGCAGAATTCTTCATGGCAACAAATTGGATTTTCCCAGGCCTGTCTTCCATACTGCTCAACTTTTAAATGAAAAAGCTAAAATTAATAGGGGACAAAGGCCCAGAATTAGGGACATAATTTAAATATTGTTCTTATACAGTTAGAAAGTTGCTAGAATATCAGGTTTTGCATTAGTATGCATTTTCTGAAGGATACAAAGTCTCAAACTCAAATGTCTGCCAATATTTAGTGACTCAGTCCTCAACAATTTGCTAGAAAACCACACATTTTATGAGGAACAGACCAAAAATATGATGCAAAAATCTGAACCTGAACACTCTGGACAGTTGAAAGGTATGCTGCCTTCATTACTGTTCTGAAACAACATTTTCCTTTTTTCAGTTTTCTTTTTACCATTTATCCTCCAGCCTCTTGCTCCTCCCTAGTAACCAGTTCACTTCTCCTCCATCTTGACTGTCTTTCTATGTCCATTGGCCAGTGAGTGAGAGATGAGGGCTAGTCGGCCATCATCCATAGATCTTGGCTTGCCAGAATTCAATCAATGCCTTACTATTTCACACCTGTGTCTGCCTCATAAACTTCTGTACATCCCCAACTGTCCATGACTATATCTGACACAACCACTAGGAAAGTCTTACTTTGGATCCTTAGACAAGCCATACTTTGCCCTGTCCCATCTCAAAATTGTTCAGAAGCATGGCAACTCAAAGTTTTCCATGTGTGTTGGTAAACTGTGAAAAAAAATCCCTCCTGATACAAGAAACACATGTAATAAGCATGCAATCAAATCTGTCCTGACCACACACCTTGTAAAATAAACTGGGTAATGCAACTTTGGTATAATTTAAGTATGACTTTATGTCATTCAATAACTAGGTTGATATCTTTATAACAATCTAATTTCATTCCAGTTTGGATAGAACTCCATATGGGATTTTCAGAAATAATTAGTGAACAGAATTATACAAAATGAAATGGTAAACAGTGATGTTCAGGGAGGGGATGAGTAAGAGATATAAGTAGTGTGACCACGTTACCAAAAAAATAGCACATTATGCATGGAAATGACTGCATAATTAGCAATTAACTGTACAGTGGGAAGAAACTGCAGGAATGCCAGATAAACTGTAGACCTCATAAAACTTAATGTTTAATCGACTCAAACAAACTGCTAGTATACAAATCATTCTTCAGGGTCATATTCTCTCCGAAAGCAAGTGCTAACAGTTTGTATGTGTTAAATAAAATTTTAAGTTGTATAAGGTCTAGAGTTTATTTGGTGTTCCTACAGCTTCATGTAACTATACAATTAATTGCTAGTTTTAGTTTTTCATCCTATGTGGCTTTGCCTTCCAAGTGGGTGTTTTTTGGCATTTTTGAATGATTGCATAATGGCAATAAAATTGTATCAATGTGCTAGTGAGATCCCTCTCATATGCAAATGAAGAAATGAAATATGGTGGAGCAATTCAAAAACCTATACATTTAACTTGAAGAGATATGGTGATAATCAGTTCTGAATGCTAGCATTTTACACTTTATAGGACCTTCACAAGTATTGTGATGGTAGGACAAGCATCAACATTACATGCTGCTTTTAGAGCCACAGTCCATGATGGTGCATGTTGTCTACATAACCAGGACATTGTTGATAAATACTGAGTGAACAGAGACACCATATGAGAGTCAGAGAGACATATGCCACCCACACATGGAATCAAAGGCGATGTCATCCATCTGTCCATCCATCCATCTATCCATCCATGTATCTGCACCGCTTTTTTCCCATTTTTGCACATGGGGCTGGGGTGTCATTTCAACAATGACAATCATCTAACACCAATATTTACACTACTGGGTGGCTAGCCCTGTGTGTGAATATTCTGAGAGTTGCTTCTTTTTTTGTTACACATTAGGAATTTCACAGGCATCAACTTTGTGAATCCTGTAAAAACTTCCTTGATATGATGCTGCAGCATATGCAGAAGCATATGAGGTTTTCTAGAACAGTAGAGGAGAGAACCACCAAGATGCAGGCATTCTACAACATAGCCCATTAACCCAGAGGTCCTCAGGGCCATTGATTGCACCTACACTATCATTAAGGCCCCATCTGGTTTGCATGGCATCTGCTATATCATTTGGATGGTCTTCCACTCCATTAGCTGCTAAGTAGTGTCTAGTGCACAGGCTGTTATGCACAATATGTCTGAATACCATCCAGGCAGCTCCCAACGTTCCCACATTTAGCACATGTGCAAAATCTACCAGTGTTTTGAGTAGGGTCATCTAGACAGGAGATTCACACATTGCCAGATACAAAGCCCTGCATGTGCTGTTCCCACAGATTAGGCAGCAGGACACTCATAATGGTGACCACTGTTGTGTGTTGCACATGAGTCTAGATATCTCTTGGAAACAAGGCTAATGACCCCCACGCAAAGCCCTCAGACTGTAGTGTAAATGGCATACAACTATATACTGCCATAGACATGGAAAATCATTGAATGTGTGCTTGGATTCCTGAAACTGGCTTCCACTGCTTGGATACCTCTTGTGACACACTGAAGTACATACCTGAGTCCTGTAGTAAGTTATTTGTGGTCTGCACCGTGTAACACAGTGTGGTAGTATGCAAGAAGATACAACCTGGGAACATAGCAATACTGCCTGAGAGACCTGTGGCAGCAGTGGAGAGGAGCTGGGTGAGGTATTGTCATAGGAATTGGCTGCAGCAGTACACCATGTGAAGCAGAAGTGGGTATCTGGTCCACAACTATGTGCAAGAGCATCACAGAATGAAACTGATACATGTATTAATGCATGCAGGCTATACAGTTCAGTGCATTGACTGATTGTGCTATGTATCACACTTTAACTTGTCTACACAGGCCAGAGGGGTCAGCAGGGCAGTGTTATCATCATCTGCACAGGTGGAGTAAGACACATTGACAAGTAACAGCAATGCTAGCATAGGTATAAGGCTTAAGGGTGGTGGATGTGGTAGCCTTGTATGAGGCTAGTGGGTTAGGGGGTGTCAGGGATAGCATTTTCCAGTGCCAGGGTATAACCTCCATATCATAAACATTTACCAGGTGCACTTTGTGGCCCAACAGTATCAGTGTTGGCTACATCCTATATAAGGGATAGTGTAGCACTTTGAGAGTGTCTATGGAATCTTGATGAGGTCCCCCTTGTGGGGAGACAATAGATGGATGCCATCTGCAACATCAGGTTGGCCTTGGTTATATATAACACTCAGAAGGTGAACAAGAGATAGGGATGATGTGAAACAGTGGGACACAGCATAGCTAGTCCATTAGGGTATCCTTGCACTGGAACCAGTGAGTTCCTACATGTATGGATGGAGGCACCCATGGCCAGAGGTGACAGTGATGCATTTTCTGGAACAGCAAGTGCCATCTGTGTAAGCCTGGCCTGTGACTGCTACCCCACATCACAACCCTTTCCTGTTCATGGTGGGCATTTGTTAACATGCTCATAGATGTACCCAATGGCTGCAAAGTGGGCCACCACTGACATCAACAGGTACCTTTGCTCCAAGTCTCTATTTACCATTTCACTCTGCATGCAGTGCAGTGCAGATCATCCCACAGTGCCTGTAGTGTTTGTACTTTCTCAAGCAGGCCATGCAGCATACTTAAAATCTCTGCTATAATGTGTGTGTGTGTGTGTGTGTGTGTGTGTGTGTGTGTGTGTGTGTGTGTGTGTGTGTGTGTGTGTGTGTGTGTGTGTCTGTGTGTGTGTGTGTGTGTGTGTGTGTGTGTGCGTGTGTGTGTAAATATGTGTGGCTGTCTGTGTCTGCATCACTGATCTGCACATCCACTTATTGATGGCACATGTGGCATCACCTTCTATGTATATGCCTTTCACAAACTTCATCTGTGGTGGTGACTCCTGTGTACTTTGGGTGAAGCTAACATGTACAAGGCCTTCATCCCTAAGCACAGCTAATGCTAGAGGGTTAGCATGCCTCTTCATCATCATCTTATATGTGGGACATGAATGCATACCTTTCAAATGTTTATTGCTGACACTGACACTGTCATGAGACTGTGTCATGTGAATGGTGCCACCATTGCCAACCACAGGTGACCTGCGCACATTAGGCAGGTGCTAACCTGTTGTGATAGTCTATCTGCCACTGGAACTTGTGAAAGCATGAAGATAACATAATTATGGCAGTGCTGGAACATCTGTGTCACCCCTGAACACATGGCACACATGTTTGTCTAGATAATTATTTGCAAAAGCATATGCGCTGATACATACCTTGGGCAGGTTGTCACAGTTGCAGCTGAAATGCACCTGGAGAATATATATGTATATTTGTTCTGATAAATAACACCTTCACAAATGTGGTTTAGTGTGCAACAGTAATGGAACATGGGAAGAATGAGCTGGTGCATTCCCTACTGACACTTGGGCAATCTTCACCAGCCCAGCTTCCACATCGTAGGCTAAGCTTGAAATGGTCTGCAGACCTATGAACCTATAACCAAAGCCACTACCAGGTATAAAGATTCTCTCACCTGCACTGACAGGCTTATCAGGAATTCTTTCACTTCTGTTAGAAGTTTCTGTACTGGTGGAGGTGGACCTGTTATTGGAAGTATCTAGTGCTTTGGTCTACACATACAGTATAATATCAGCAACTCATCTGATGCACCAACACTATTCTCCTGTTATGAGCACCCACAGAACCAATGTCCTGAACCAGGGTTGCTGATCCCTATACAAAGGCCCCAGATTGTGGCAGAGATGGTATGCAACTCCTTGCTGTCACAAGCAGAAAACATCATAGAATTTGTGTTTAGACTCCTGGTATACCTTGTCCTGGAAAGCCTAGTCTACTTTATCTTGTCAAGGATACACATACCATGTGTTCATAAGGCTGCAGTAAAACCTCCCTCCATCTCTCTAGTGCTGTAAAATTTTCCAGCTGTTGCTATTTTCTCATTCCTACGATAATATGTATACACCTATGGGTTACACACATGTAAATTGGTGTGTGTGTGTGTGTGTGTGTGTGTGTGTGTGTGTGTGTGTGTGTGTGTGTGTGTGTGTGTGTGTGTGTGTGTGTGTGTATGACTATACCTGGCCAGCCCATATGTCTCAGCACTGGCCTTATACCCTGCCATGTCTGTCATAGTGACAGTAGCAATTAGCATGTTACTATTGGCTGCTGTCTTGCAGCACTTTGTTGACAGCACATGGTGTGAACTATGTAATGTAGGCCTCATTTCCTTGTAGCATATCTTGCAGTCTCTTTGCAGATGCTACAGTGTAGCCCTCACACCCACCCCTCCAGAGCTGAATAGATAACTCTCCTGTTGCTGTATTGTGTTCCTTATCTTAGTGAACTGTCAGCCTGTCAAAGCAGGACAGTACCATATCCTGCCTTTGTGCACTTTTCCCTGTTAGGATGAACTCCAACCCTACCACACCAAGACAATACATTGCCCTACCCCTTCTACTCTATTCCTCACTAGGGTGAACCCCCACCCACACAACAGGACAATAATCTGTCATGCTCTTGTGTTAAAGTTACTCCACACATGTCTTTGTTCAATATTTGTTTTGCTTCCATGCATCCATGCATGTATCATATAGTCCTGAAGTTCACTGCCAGTTGTCTTGCTTGCTCTCAGTATGTGGCAGTACAAACGTATTCACTGTTTTCATATTCCTAAGTTGCACATCATAACATGGTCTTCCATAATACAGCAAATACATTTTTTATTGGGCTGAAATGGGCCTTGTAGCATGATGTTTATGCTAATGAGATGATTCAGTTTGGTCATCTCTGAATCACTGCCATTAAAATAATGCATTATCAGCCACAGTCAGATCTACCATGCTCATATATGCTCATACCTTGTCTAGGATGTCAAGTGCCCAGCCTACTCATGCATGGACCCTGAAGTTCATAGCAATGCTTGTCTGTGGTAGTGATAGTTTCTATCACACATCCTTTCGGCTTGATGATGCATAAATGTGGTATCCATAATGTTTGGCTTTGCATATCATGCTAGTATTTCACCCCTTTTTTGATGTTGAGTGGACATGGCCTCTTCAGGTACTGGTTTCATCAGGAGCCCCATCAGGTGCAGCCAAATATTAAGATCTTTCCCTTTTTGCTGCACAGGGATAATAGGGAATGTATGCATGCTGCAGTAATACAGTGGCCTCAGATATAAGATTGAAGTCTGGCCCCAGCTTGCTGGGGTAGTAAGTGATGCCACTGGCATGACCCACTCTGGTGAGCAGCACAAATATACTTATAGGTTCTTGCAGAGCTGCCACCATGACCTGCACCACCAATGAGAGGAAAAGGTTGGAAAGAGAGAGATAGAAACAGAACATTCTAAAGTAAGCACTATGTATATTGTTTTGCACTGTACTTTCTGGATATTGTCT
Source organism: Protopterus annectens (assembly GCF_019279795.1). Classification (NCBI taxonomy): domain Eukaryota; kingdom Metazoa; phylum Chordata; order Ceratodontiformes; family Protopteridae; genus Protopterus; species Protopterus annectens. The sequence continues at coordinate 587,998,944 of NC_056741.1, forward strand.
ATAGCTGTCCTTGCCTTCTGTTAACAGGGACTAATTATACTGATTACTGTCTTATTTACAGTTTACAGTTGCAGAAGAGCTTGCTTTGAATACAGAGGCTTGCCTTAAGAGAAATGGCAGACTATATGGCTAGTGATATAAGTGTAGTAAGTATGATACCTATCTTTTAAAACTGAAATCAAATCATTGAAATCAATCATATCCATGTGAACTAACATGCCGAATTTTTGTCACTCTGCCTCTCTTTTTTGTTCCCTCATTCTGCATGGTCAGCTGTGGTACAGGATGTGAAGTTGCAGTGGCTATCTGGATGTCCACCAGCCAACATACTTGCTGCTTGGTCACCAGCTGTTAGCATACCTGCCTTTCTGCAAGGGGGATAAAAGTCACCCTTTGGAGGATGACCTGGAGGGCTCACCAATGGTTGCTGTGTCTGCATCTCAGGAAGAGGGTAGGTTCTTCCTGGGTCATTGTGCAGCAGGTGCAGTGGCTGGTCATTTTCAAAGTTGACTGGCACCTGGATGCTGACATTGGGACCCTGGAATGTCTTCTTGTGCATCTGATAGAGTGGCATGGCTGGCCAACCCCAACCATCACACTACCACAAGCATGGACTGACAGTGATGTAAGACATGTTAGTGACTAGCGTCTGGGTGGATTTTCCTCTGGGCAGTCAGGTGGGCCCTATGTACCCCATCTATCTCCCATCATGGTGCTTCCCATCCTTGTGTATCATTCTTCATATCTTGTTTGTAGTCCAATTCTCCACCATTTGCACATCCTCTATCTGTCTGTCTGTCTGTGCCTCTACAATGTTACCTTCCTTTGTGTCCATACACCTCTGACTGTCTCTGTTTGCATTTTATGTTTGTCTTCTCCTGATACGTTCCTATTCCTTCCCTCCTCCCTGCTCATGCTCCTTGTTACACTCCCCTCTACTCTTCTTCTTATCAAATAGGAAATGGGCACCTGTGTTAGAAAAAAAACATATTTTCCCTACCTATCTTCCCTTCGGGTTAACCCTGTGTGTGCTACTTTGCTTGATCTTGCCAATTTATGACTTTCATTTCTTCAACTTTCCTCCCAATTTACATGATGAACTGAGTTGTAATTTTGCTATCCTGCCCTCTGTGGTTTGCTCACTGTGCATGGGTTGCTTCTTTGCACATATGACTGCAATAAACTTGAGCATGCCACCACATTGTTCTGCTCATGCCAGTCATATGACCACATACACCACTGACACTTTAGTAGCATAATTGCAATTGCAATAATTTACTATGCAACCCTTTCCACAGCATGCAAACACTACAGTGGCACTGATGCATAGCTAATCAGCATCTGGCCACACCACAGTAAAACTCCTTAGCTATTTAAAAGCACTGTGCTTAGGTGTTACTGATCTTTCTAAATTTACCTCATCTCCAGACATATCTTATTACAACTAAATACTCTAGTACACTACAGACTAAATGCCTAGGTCCTCTACCACTTTTTTTACCTTAACTGGCATTGGGCAGAATTTAGATAAAGCTATGATTTAATACAATGCTATATTTGTTTTCTAAATTACTTCAGATAAATTGTATTCTATTTATTATGATTTACTAGCTTGTAAAATGTTTATGTTGTTTCTCATTATGGAAAGCATTGCATAGTTAAGTACTAGGCTAATTGTATTTGTGGGCAGTTTTAATCTAGTCAAATCTCTCTCAAAGGCGAGGATCAAACCATGCACCTTGTATTTATAAGGTAAACACATTCAACCATTATGACCTCAACAGAAAGTTTACTTCTGAAGAGCATTAGATAATCACCATTCATATTTTCCAGTGTTATATACAGTTGTTTTATGTCTTTGAACATAACTGAACACAGACTGGAGGACATGAGATTCAAACCTATAACTGTAATAAACATCCAAACTCTGAGCTTGACATCTATCTACCTGCAAATCCATCTTGACTAGAATTGGTAAGCTGGTAATATTGCAATAGGGAATGTCTGGCAAACCAACAACAGCTTCATAGTTACTAGGCATCTCATCCAGAAGAGGTTATACTCAGGAGTGTAGCACACTCACCCCCCCCTTAAATAGCATTGCAGTATCAACAATCTGTCTACATTGTGTGGGAGTAGAACCCCAAGCTTTCTGTACTAAAGGCATGTATGCTAGCTGTTGTCCTAATACCACTTCTATTTTATTTGCCAAAAATACTTTTTCCATGTTATTTGTTGGGTATTACTTTTCTAAACGATTACATTATTATATCATTGTTGAACTTTTGTGTTTGAGTTGTTGCCCATAACCCTATTGAAAATAGAACTTCACATCTGAATATTTCATTAACAGAAAGAAATATATAAATAAACAAAAAATTGCTTAAAAGACATACCCCGGGATTCATGAACCTTGCGCCAGGCGCCCGCATAGCGTCGGCGTTATAAAGCCAAATATGGCCACCGAGCGATTCAGGTATGAATCAATCCCACGTGCACTACCGGTGTGCGCCGGACCTCTTGCCGCCGTAGGTATGCTAATCACACTGTGTGCAGTATTGCACCATGCAAATGAAGGCAAATAGCGATCCACGGTTGGGCAGGCGTAGCGTATATAACGCGGCAATGTAAACCAAAAAGCGGTTTACATTTAGCCAAACATGACCAAGGAGTAATGGAAGGCTGTCAACATCAGGTATCATACAGGTGCAATATGCCAATGGCGAAAGGCACCGAGAATGTCCAAAGAAAACATGCCCAAACTGTAAATAATGACATAAATGTTATGTACGCAGAAACCACAGCAGAACCCCTGGATATGTGCACAGAAGGTGCAAAACAATTAAATAATATGAGAATGTCCTAAAAAGAGCAGTATAATACACATCAGATGCACAGCCACCACACACCATAGTATGTATGGAAAGCCTCAACCCCAGCGCAAGGGTTGTCAAGGAGTGGCGGCAGTGTTCGGCGCCGTTTCCATGTATTAGCAGTCTATGCCATGCAAATGAGGCAGATAATAGTGAATCGCAAAACCGGGCGCCGTGTAAGGATGGAGCAACGGCGCAGCGGTAGTACACCGAGGAGTGGCCTACGGGATAGATGTCAATCGCAGAGGGGTGTGCCACTGTAGGAGGAAGCACATTGGAGGCCAGCAAACATGGGCTGTACAATGCACATCACAGCAGCAGGATTGGCGTGAGGAAATAGATGCGCTTGAGAGTACATAATGCCGCATAGATGCATGTGCATCGAGGATGACTACGTTCCCCAACCCAGTCATGTGACGGCCTCCCGTCAACAACCACGGATATAGGAAGGTAACGAGAATATGAGGAAATGCGGAAGCAGTGTAATTGGAGCCGTAATGAGCAATCAACACCAATCAATCCAGGAAGGGCAAACGGCGGCAGCTGACAACTCTGCATGCAGACTCCTGCAAACGGGAAAGGGGAGGCATAGGAATGCAAAGATAGTAGGGGATGTAGTAGAAATGCAAAGAGCAAAGAACTGAAATAGCACAGCCAAGTACAGAGGTAGCAAAGCTAAGCAATGCAGCAACT
>NC_056741.1:588003009-588021272 GCF_019279795.1 Protopterus annectens
GGCTTTCTGGAGAAACTTTGATATCAGGGGAAGGAGGAAATGCGCATTACAGGAGTCCCGGGGCCAATCGTGAATCAGTGCGTCCCTGGGGACTTCCCCTGAGGGGGTAATAGGGCAAAGTAGCTCCTGCATTTGGCGTTCATTGAGACGCAAACAGATCACAGGAAGGCTGGCCCCACGCGAAAAATCTTTCGCAACTGACTGTCTTAGGGACCACTGCGCGCGGTAACAGAATTGCTCTGCTCAGCCTGTCGGCTATGACGCTGGATGACCCCGGATGTGCGTTGCTATCAGAAAGCGACCCGTGGACTCCGCCCATTGCCAGATTCTCATGGCCTCTCTGCATAGCTGATAGGACTTGGTTCCCCCTTGCTTGTTTATGTACCAGACTACCGACATGTTGTCCGCCTGAACTGCAATAGTTCCCAGAGGAAGAAGGGGAGCAAAGTGTTGCAACGCTAGAAACACTGCCCTCAACTCTAGAACATTGATGTGCAGATTGTACTCTAAATTGGTCCATTCGCCTTGGACTGTCTGTCCCTGAAAGATGCCCCCCCACCCTATCAGGGAAGCGTCCGTGGTCACCGTAACTGTAGGCGGGTAGCACAAATGGTCTCCCCTTGGAAAGGTTGCACGTCTGAAGCCACCAGTTTAGGTGTGTTTTGCATGTGTTCGTTATAAGAATCTCGTGTGTCAGAGGTAGTTGTTGGAACGACCATTGTGCAAACAGTAGCCATTGTAGGACTCTCATGTGCAGTCTTCCCAAGGGTATTGCAATAAGAGAAGCTGACATGAGTCCCAAAACCTTCAGTACCAGTTTTGCTGGGGATTTCCTGGACAAGAGAAGAAGAAGGCGTATGTGAGTCTGAAGTGAAAGTATCCTTTCTGGAGGAAGTCTTAGAATTAACTGATGTGTATTTAATTCCGCTCCTATGAATAAGATACTCTGTGATGGCTGTAGTAAGGATTTTCAAGTTTACGGAAATTCCTAGGTGAATACACAGTTGAAGAGTATAGTCTCTGGCCTGTACTAGTTGATGCTGGGTGGTGGCAGAAAGGAGCCAGTCGTCCAGATACGGAAACACCTGAATCCTTGGCGCCTCAAGTGAGACGCTACCACTGCCATGCATTTGGTGAAGACCCTGGGGCTGAGGTCAGACCAAAGGGCAGGGCTCGAAACTGAAAGTGACTGGCACCCAGTCGAAGCGCAAATGATCTCTGGATGCCCTGGCCATTTTGATGTGGTAGTATGCATCTTTCAGATCTATAGAGCACATCCAGTCGTCCTTCTGTAAGAATGGAAGGATCGATTGAAGCGTGACCATTCGGAACTTTTCTTTCTTGACAAGGTATTGAGGTCGCTTAGGTCCAGAATGGGCCTCCAGTCCCCTGTTTCTTTGGAACTAAAAAGAACCTTGAGTAAGTCCCGAATCCTTGCTGGTCTGCTGGGACTGGTTGGATGACTCTTTTTCTAGCAGCTTTGAAATTTCTATAGCTGCTGGCTCTGCGAGATGGGGGCGGTACATCTGGGAGTCTTTTCTTTGGAATGGGATGGATAGAAAAGGTATATTGTAACCTCTGGTAACCACGCTTTTTACCCACTTGTCTGTAGTTATGTTTTGCCAGGCCTGAGGGTATAAAAGCTAAGCGACCCCGACTGCCTCCAGAGCAGGACAGTCGGGCCTCCTCTCAGGAGTGCTGGAAAGGTTTACCAGGGAGTGTATCCCTGTCACCTTGATTCTGCGGACCCCCTCTGCCGCCAGGGTGGCGTCTTCCACCTCTGCCCCCTCCTCTGCCTCTAGAAGGGGCATCACCCTGTGTGCCTGGGAAAGATCCTTGAGGTTTTCGAAACCACATTTTTCCACCATGTTGCCCTTTGGGGTATGGTCTGGTTGGGGTGGAAAAACGGACTCCGACAGCAGACAGAGTCTTTCCCTCCTGCTCACACCGGGTAAGGGTCTCCTTTACTTTGGGGCCAAAAAGAGTGGCACCGTCAAATGGGGCGTTAGTAAAGGAAGACTTGAAGGCTTCCGCAAATGAACATAAGTGCATCCAGGATTGTTCTGCAAGAGCAACGCTGAAGCTGCTGCCCTACTCGAACCTTCGCTGCGTAAGAGATCAGCCTCATGGACGAGTTCACAATGGATGTAAGGGTATTAAGTTGCTGTCACTTTCTCTGAGACAGCAGCATCTGTAGTACCCTGGAGGGTATCTCCCAACTCTTTGACTAGATCCTCTGTAGTCGTGTAAAGTGGGTCAAATAGTTCAGGGATCGCATGGAAAAAGCCGCTGAACTAAAAATGCGCTTCCCATACCTGTCCATAGTCCTAGAATCTTTATTAGGGGATGGACAGATGAGGAAGATTCCGACATCTCTCTTTTTCGTGGCCTGCCACCACCATAGCCCACTGGAACTCCTTTTGTTAAGTAAGTCTTGTCCTGGGGTGCAGTGATATACTTATTGGGTTTCCTTGGGACTGGTTCCACTGTGTCAGGAGCCTCCACGCCCTTCGAGCAATAAGTTCCATTAATTCATCGGGCGGAGTGACCCAGGAGGAGGAAGGGCGAGCACCGAATGCCTTCAGCAAGACTGACTCATCCTCAGAAGGGGGGAGGGACTGCCAGTCACCTCTCTGTTTCAGGATCTCCAATATGTCAGAAAAAGAGACATCTTCTGAAGGTGACTTAGGGGACCCTTCTGACTCATCTAAGTCAGTATCGGATGTCAAGGATTCTTGTGGAGAATCTAAGTGTCTCCTCTTACACAATCTTTTCCTAGGGACTTCTTCGTGGGGAGCATCCGAAGAAGCCTCCGAGGAAGAGGGGGCACCCTCCAGGGGTGGCTGAGACACCGGTGCTCGACGCTTGGATGTGGCCGTGGGTGCAGAGGAGGATAACGGCCCTTTATGGGGAGGAGAGGTTGCTTCTACTGATGTGGTTGTCTGGGTAGACAACACCTTCCTCATTAGATCGAAAGCCCCCGGGTCCCGAGTCGAAGAATCTCCCGGTTCCAAAGAAATGGGAAGAATCCCCGAAACAGGCACCGAAGGCATCGACCCCGAGGACGGAGCCGAATCGATCCGCGCCGAGGCAGCGAGGGGAAGAGTCGAACCGAAACGCCGGTTCGACTCTCGCCCGGAACCAAGGACAGATCGTCGGCTCCGAGACTCCGGTACCGGGTCCGACGGAGTCGAGGTGAGAGGAACAGACTGAGAAAAGGACGGTTCTGGACCCGAGGGCTCCACAATCAGAAGATCAACCTCTTCCGGCTCCAAAGACTGGACAGGTCTCGGAGGAGGAATGGATGGAGACAATGGGAGGCCTTCAAGTTTCGACACCAACTGGGTGGAAACTGAAATAAGTTTGGATAGGGCCGAATGCTCCAATAACTTCTGCACTACACGATCCACATCGACATCGGAGAGCTTAGAAGAAGAACGGGTCGAAGGAACCGAAGACGGAGCCGACCTCAATAGAGTCGAGGGAGGGAGCTCCATCACCGGTTCCAAGACTCGAGGCTCAGAAACAGACACCTGCTGAACACTCGGCCCGAGTCTGTGGAACCGGTGATCTAACTTTACTAGAAGAGCTCGGAGCCGATGACTTGGGCTCCGACGTCTTCGATTCTTCGAGGATTTGGATGCCTGGTCTGAAGCATCCAGAGCCTCCTGAAAGGAAGGTTTTAATAACCCCCTGTCCATGAGTTTCCTGCGCCTATCTGTCATGACCCTCCCACTAAAAGAGTGACAAATTGAACAGTCCTCTTGTAAGTGGAGAGGGCCAAGGCAGTAGACACAGGAACTATGGTTGTCAGTAACTGACATTTTTTGGCCACACTGGCAACGTTTAAAGCCTGATTTAATTTTCTCAGACATCTTACAGGAAAGAGAAAAGTCAAGTCCAGTATAAGAGACAAATCCAATAGAAAAAAGTCAAATCCGATGTATATGTCAGTCCGGTTGTCAAATTTAAGTAAGGGGTGGTAGGCCCCGAAAAACTCTAACCAGTTAAATAAACTTAACGGTACCGAAATTCTACCTACACACACACATACACTATGTCTACCAAAAGGTACTTTTAGAACACATTTTTCTAAAATATAACAAAATTAAAGTTATATCTTATCTCAAGATGCTCGAGCTAGATCCCAGCGATGCGAACGCAGCAGCGGCAAACTAGATCTGAGGTAAAGGCAGAGGGGGATTGTGGGTATTAGGTTGTCTCGAGCTTCTTCTCGATGCAGAGCTTGCAAGCGGCCGACATGGAGCCGAGGATCGGCTCCGAACCCATGTGTAAGAACAAACGGCGAGATTGAACACTATCACATTTTATGTTTTCATAACAATAGGGAGTGTACAGTCAACACAGTGGCTATAACTGTTGGTGGGGTGGGGGGGGGGATGTTCTCCGTGAATGAAAGTACTTATGGTCTTATAATCTGTTCATTCTCAAACAGTTTTGAATCTGGCTTTGCAAGGTGAGTGAGTGTGTGTGTGTGTGTGTGTGTGTGTGTGTGTGTGTGTGTGTGTGTGTGTGTGTGTGTGTGTGTGTGTGTGTGTGTATGTGTGTGACTTAAATTAGAATACTTTGGCTACTGTGTGTGTTTGTATGAAACAAATTTGAAATATGTGGTTATGGTCATTATTCTTATTATTTTTTGACAAAGACATCTAACAAGTATACAGTCATTGGTGCTGGTTTTGGGGGATGTCTGTGGATAAAAATGACTGACCTGCTGAGCTGATAAAGTTAAAAAGTCATCAGTGTGTCATTGCAGGAGTAGTTTGCATTTCTGTGTGTAAAGCAAATTGTAATATTTTTCTGTGGCCATTTCTTTTACAGTCAGACATAAAACAATGAGTAAAACGGTCACACAGAAAAAACAATCAGTAAAAGCCAAAAGAAAAATCCAGCAAGGCTAGACTTTCCATTGTGTGATTCCTTAAACCTCTGATATTACAGGTAACATGGGATATATGCAAATTACCCTTTAAGGAAATCAGGTGTTTTGGCTATATGGCTATTCTGAATGTCCATGACCTTTTTCTTTTTAAGTCTATTTATGGACAAACTAAGGCCAATAAAGCTAAACCCCACTAACTTATAGTTAGACATGTAATGTGTATACAGTTGATAAAATGGCGATAATTTTTAAGTACAAATATTGGTAGATTATAGTGACAGCAGTTTGAGTGGTCTGCTATTGTTGAAATGTTCTGAAATGGGTACTTTTGTTATTATTGGTTCATATATTTTGTTTCACTGCTTACTGGGAAAAAATGTTCAAAACTATAAACTTGAAACATACTCTCAGAAGCGTAGCCATCTTAACCAGTGCCCTGTGTTAGTTCCACAAACTAGCATACTATACCCTCAGCTCTTCAAAAGCACAAAAATAAAAAAACAGCCATTCCTTCTACTGGCATGACCCCCAACCCCCACCCCAGCCATTCAGTCCCATTTCTGTGCCCTGCCTCGATCCTCCTTCTGCACTTTATAAAACAAAAAAAACTTTTAAACCATAGCAAACAGCTTGTTAAAATGCATCAAAGAGTTGCTACAGGTTATACCCTGACTGCACATAGCAATACAGCACTCAGGTTTTAATAAAAACAGACTTTTTTTTACCTTTAAACTATAGCAGTTGCTACAGTTTATACTACACATGAAGTACTACAGCAGTCAGGTTTGATTGCAAATGCAATATTGGCTTTTAAAAGCCAGTACTGCATTCAAGGGAGATCCAGATAGGCTGATATCACCCCCCCAACTCTACGCACCCAGGGCAGTTGCCCATCTTGCCCTGCCCTAGCTATGCTACTGCATACTCTAAGAAATATTACTATATTACACAAGAAATACAATTTAAAATAATCAGGAAGGTGAATCAAAGAAAAAGAAGTCATGTCTTACCATAACATTCCATCTGTATTGTTGATCCTCGTTCAGTCATTACGCCTGGGTTATCGGTTCCGACCTAGGAACCAAGCCAGCCATCTTCCAAGCTCGCAACAGCCACAAACTCTCAAGCTAAACTCTTACCCACAATTCCCCTCTCCCTGTTACCCCAGATTGAGTTTGCAAGTCAAAGAGAATAGAGGCTACCTCTGGTCAAAGGACCTATTGGAACCGGATGATGAGATCCACTATAAGCCTCAGGAGAGGGAAGGAGGGAGGGTCGTAATGACTGAACGAGGGTCAACAATACAGATGGAACATTATGGTAAGACATAACTTCTTTATCTGATATTGTTAATCCTCGTTCATTCCTTACACCTGGGACAGAGTCCCCAGCTACCTTTATTCCTGGGAGGCTCTCATGGAAAGACATTCCTGAGCACCTTTGAACCAAAGGAAGCTCTTCCTCTGGAGGCCAAATCCAATTTGTAATGGCTGATGAAGGTATGAGGTCTAGCCCAAGTTGTAGCTGCACAAATGTCAGGTAAAGAAGCTCTAGCATGGAAGGCAGCAGAAGTTGCTACCGACCCAGTGGAATGAGCCCTAACAGCTGTAGTCAGAGGGATATCGTGAGAATTGTGAATAAATGTTACGCAGTCTTTTAACCATTTAGCCAATGTGACCTTAGAAACAGCACATCCAAGTCTAGACACAGAATAGGCCAAGAATAGCTGATCTGATTTGCGAGAAGCCTTAGTTCTGTCCAGATAGAAACGAATTTGCTTGTGAATGTCAAGGGTATGTAGACAATACTCTCCTCTGTTAGAATGATTGGGAAAGAAAACTGGCAATTCAATGGCTTGGTTAATAGACATTTCAGAGATCACTTTTGGCAGGAAGGAAGGATTAGTTCTCAATGACACTCTATCTTTATGAAAGATCAAGTAAGGCCATTTTATGCATAGAGCTTGAAGTTCTGAGATACGTCTGGCAGAAGTAATGGCAACCAAGAACAAGGTTTTCCAAGAAAGAAACTTAGGGTTGCATAAAAAGGCTGGTTCAAAAGGAGACATAGTCAAAGCTTGCAGGACTAAAGACAGGTCCCATGGCTGGATAGGTTCTCTAAAAGGGGGTTTCAAATGATTTACGCCTTTTAGAAAGGTCTTGCATAATTTGTGTGACATAAGAGAGGAGTCATGGACACCATTGTGAAAATTAGATATTGCGGCCAAATGAACTTGAATAGTAGAAGCAGATAGGCCAGATTGGAATAAACTGGACAGGTATTCCAGGACTACCGGCACTGGTGCTGAAAAAGGGTGTATCCATTTTTCCTTCAGCCAAATGGTAAATCTTTTCCACTTGCTGAGATAAGTAGTTCTGGTGGAAGACTTATGAGATGCAATAAGAATGTCACATACTGGGGAAGAAAGATCATTCTGTCCGGCAATCACAGGAAGTGGAGGAGCCAAGCTGTGAGCTTCAGGCTGTTCAGGTTGGGGTGAATCAGGTTCTGTGGATGGGAGATCAAGTCTGAAGTTGGATCAAGAATCCATGGTTGATCTAGCAGGTGAGGCCATAAGAAGGGGAACCAAATTTGACGAGGCCAATATGGCGCCATGAGGATTACTTTGCTCTTCAACCGGCGGGCTTTCTTCAGGAACTGGGGAATGAGAGGGAGAGGGAAGAAAGGCATAAAGCAGACCCAAGGGCCAATCGTGGACTAGAGCGCCCCTGGGTGACTGTCCCCAAGGGGGAATCAGGGCAAAGTAATTGCTGCGTTTGTAGTTGGTTGGGGATGCAAAAAGGTTGCATCAAGGGAGACTCCAGTGGTTGAAAATCTCCGCCACATAAAGAGCATTCAGAGACCAATCATGTGTTTGCAGAATGCACCTGCTCAATCTGTCTGCTATCACGTTGGAACTCCCAGGAATGTGCATTGCTAAAAGAAAGCGGTTGGTAGCCATCGCCCATTGCCATATACTCATGGCTTCTCGACAAAGTGGGTAGGATTTGGTTCTGCCTTGTTTGTTGATGTACCAGACTACAGCCATTTTGTCTGATTGTATTGCAATAGTCCCTGACGGAAGGAGGGGATGAAATGCTTGCAATGCTAGAAGCACCGCCCTCAGTTCTAGGACATTTATATGCAGATGAGCCTCTAGTTCCAACCACATGCCTTGGACTGTCTTCCCCTGAAAAAGCCCCACCCCACCCCAAGGGAGGCATCCGTGGTTACTGTGGCTTTGGGCTGTTGGGGTGTGAAGGGGCAAGACCATTGTGACTGGTTCTGCGACATCCACCAAATCAAGTCCTGTTTGCATCTCTGAGTCACCCAAATCTGGGATGATAGAGCGAACTGAAAAGGGTACCACTGGGTGAGCAGTAACCATTGTAAAAGCTTCATGTGGAATCTCGCAAGTGGGACAATGGTGATGGAAGCTGCCATGGAACCCAACAGCTGGAGAACAGAATGTGCTGTGGATCTTTCCCTTGAGAGGATAGATATGTGTTGTTGTTTTATCCTTAAAATTCTGTGCTCTGGAATTGATGCCGTACAGTTCTTTGTATCCAACAGAACCCCAATGAATTCTATGGATTGGGATGGGGATAGGTTGTATTTTTGCCACTTTATAGTTACACCTAGCCTTTCTGCGGTGTGAAGAGAGTATGCCAAGGCTTTTTCCAATAGATGTCTGGTGGGGGCGGTGATGAGCCAGTCGTCTAGGTATGAAAACACCCAGAATCCTTGCAGCCGCAGGTGAGCTGTGACAGCTGCCATGCACTTTGTGAACACTCTGGGGGCTGTAGAGAGTCCGAAGGGCAGTACTCGGAACTGGTAATGACTGGCTCCCACACGGAAGTGAAGGAATCTTCTCGATGGTCTGTCCACCTTTATGTGGTAGTACACATCTTGAAGATCTATAGAGCACATCCAATTGCTTGCCTCCAAGAGTGGGAGGATAGACTGTATTGTGGCCATCCGGAATTTCTGTACCTCTACGAATTTGTTTAGCACACTGAGATCCAAAATTGGTCTCCAGTCCCTGGTCTTTTTTGGCACTAAATAATAATCTTGAGTAGAATCCGGATCCTATCTGGTCTGGTGGGACTATTTGGATGACTCTTTTTCTTAGCAGCTTTGAAATGCTGCTTCTTCCCTTTGACTGGGTGGAACGTTGGCTGCTTCTTCCCTTTGACTGGGTGGAACATCGGGTAAGCTCCTTAGGGAGGCGGGACAAAGATCAAAGGGAATATGACAATCTCTGGTTATTATCTCTCGTACCCAAGAATCGGTGGTAATGGTTAGCCAGGCAGAAGGGTACAAAGAGAAACAACCCCCAACTGCTTCCAGAGGAAAGCAGTTGGGCCGCTCTTCAGGAGCGCTGGTAGGGCTGGCCAGAGAATGAATCTCTGGAACCCTAGTTACGTGGACCTCCTCTGCCCCGAAAGGGGCATCTTCCATATGAGTTTGCCCCTCTGCCTTTGGGGGAAAACCTGGCTCGTGTGTCACGGAAAGAACCCTGAGACTTTTTGTGCCACATCTTCCCACTCTTCAGGTTTCTGGAGAAAGCCCGTTGAGGGGAAGAATAATGGACACCCATGGCAGAAAGGGTCTTACCGTCCTGTTCACATCTAGCCAGTGTGTTCTTAACTTTGGGTCCAAATAATGAAGAAGCTTCAATGGGAGCATTTACAAAAGAAGCCTTGAAGGGTTCTGCGAAATCACACAAGCGCATCCAGGCATAACGTCTCATGACTATGCCTGCACCCGCTGCTCTAGCTGCTCCTTCTGATGCGTGAGAAATCAGACGCATGGAGGAGTTCGAGATCGATTCAAGAGTGGTTAACTGTGTGGCCACTTCCAAACAGTAAACACATAATGCATGTGCATCCTAAATAGGCAATTTATGCCCACAATCCACACATCTTTTAAACCCCGGACCACCTTCTTTCTCTGCCATGATAGGAAGGAGTAAGAAAGGAAAGGAAGGAAGAAGGTACCAACAATGGTACGAGGAATATCCGAAGGTAAAGCAGGAAAGATTTTACCAACAATGGTAAAGGGGTTACCTCATGGTAAGAAGAAAGAAGGGCTAGAAAACAACCAAAATAGATTCACTAGATGTGATAGGGTAAGAGAAAACTATTTAACAAAATTTGAACAGAGAAGAACTGCAATACAATTAGGTATTATCAAAGAAGTTTTACTTAGCTCAAGAGAAGTGGCTTGACACGACTGAATGGTGACATGGCAAACGAAATCTGGAGTAACAGGGAGAGGGGAATTGTGGGTAAGAATTTAGCTCAAGAGTTTGTGGCTGTCGCGAGCTTGGAAGGTGGCCGGCTCGGTTCCGAGGTCGGAACAGATAACCCAGGAGTAAGGAATGAACAAGGATTAACAATATCAGATCACATGTTTTTATGCATGGTCCTAAATATGGGTGCTGGGGCCCATGCTCTGAAAACAGCCTGGGACCCAAGGTATACTTAATCCACCACTGGCCAGATGCATCTTCAATGAATATAAGTTCCAATGCACATTCAATTAATGTGAGTTTCAGGCACTCTTAGTGAATTTGACTTTCAAAGGAAAAGACATTTACTGTTGCTCATGCCAAGTCTCTTTTGTTTATCAAATGGCCATCATTGTTTGTGGTATAAAATCCGAAATAACATTTTTCAATTAAATCCAAATCTCTAAAATCCTTGTAAAAGTAAGTAGCAGGCACACTAACAGGTTTGAACAATGTTTATGGTAATTGGGTTGAGATAGCCCAGTAATGGGACATTGGAATGGCTGGAGGGGTGGTCCTTTACCCTGTCTAAGGCCCTGTTTGATCATGATCTGGCTCTGAACATAGGTGCTAAAATCTTGGGGTGAACAAGGGTGGACCAGGATCCTAACAGAAAAAGTGTAAACCTAGATGTAATTTTTCTGTACACCAGCACTGAAAATGCACGTATGTGATGTGAACTTTGCATTAAGCACATTGAATAGTTACAATAATTCCTATATGTGATTATATTCCATGCAGAGAAGTAATGCAAATTATGCCAAAACAGTCTGAGCAGCTGTTGCTGTACTACTGCCGCTAACAGCTTGTCAGGTCTTCATCATTCGTTTTGTTGCATTCCTGGGTGGATTTTCAAAACTGATCTATAAAACAGTATCAGGGCTATCTGACTAAAATATATCAACTAATCAATGGCTTTAAATGGTTCTTAACTAGCTGTGTTCATTAAAAATTAGTGTTAAATAAGGTCACTGATAACTGGATACCTACATTGCTCTTTGATTCAACCTTTTTAGCCATAATCTGTGCCACAAACATAAGAATAAATACAACACATATGGTCAGTTAGCAAGGCCAAATAACTGCCATGTTTTTGGGAGTTGAGAGAAAAATAAAATAGCTAGAGAAAACACATACAGATACAGAGGCAACAAGCAAATTGTCTACACACAGACATTGACCAATGGTCAAGACAGACCTTCAACCCATGAAGCTGTGTAGCAGAATCCTCAACCACTTAGCCATCGTGTTGTCCAAGTTCTGCCCCTTTGGATGTTTGTACACAACTTGCCAGAGGTCTATGAGAAATACCACAAAATGCAAAGCTGATCCCATATGTTACTGTGTCTCAGCTAAAGTTATGATTTTGGTGACAAAATGGTGAAAATTGCAAAAGATTAAGATACTGTTCGTCTTCAGAATTAACATAAATTATTTTTTTTCTCACATCTTTCCAGTTGCATAATACTGCTATATAAAATATGATCATAATTTGTAGCTTTTTTTTTCAAATTCTTAAATAAAAGGGTTGACAAATATGCAACTTTCCTATCTGCATGCAGGACTAGCCCAGATTCCTTTGGTAAATGATATGTTGATTTAAAAGGCATGCAGTATCATGGGAATTAAAAGAATCACAGGAAATACAAAACTATCAGATCAGATAATGTGAGTGCTTTGCCAATAACAAATCTCAGACTCTACCAACCTTTTCAAGGAAGGCAAGACCTATAAGTCCTGGAGTGAATTTTAGGATACCCATCCAATTGTATAAACTATTTTTGAAGGCAGACATGGAATCGTACTGTTTCACATGCAAGGAGATTCTATTTCTAAGCAAGTAGAGGTGTTAGGTAATGAACCTATCTCTCCATTTGTTTTTATTTTCTGATGTAGGTTAAGATCTTTTGTTCCAGTGCTGATGTAGTGTCTGACACATACAAGAAAAAGGACGTCTCAGATAATGGGATCCCTAAAGATACAGTGGCAAAGCACAGGTCTCCCAAAAAGAGTCTATATGTTACTGAGTACAGGGTGAGGGACTCCAGCCTTTCTGGACAGCTAAGAGCTTTGAAGTCCAAGATTCTTTTTGTTAGTGACCTCTGCAGTCTTTCAAGTTTTTTGATGTGTCATGTGAGATTACGCCCAAGGCAGAATAATATATTATAATGGGTCTAACCAAGGTAGACTACAAACAACAATAACTTCCTTGGTTTTAGAAGGGATGCCCTTGGTGATTAATTGTGATATATAGAAGGATTTCCTGACTATAGTCAGTACATGGAGATCATAGGAGAGGAGCCATCTACCCAGGTGTCCAAGTTTCTGATGACAGACTCACTCAGGCGTGAGGTGTCATTGATGCAGTTAATTGGTACCATTTTTTTTTTACTTACCAAAGGAGATGATAATTAATTTCTTAGTATCTATTTAATGTGTGATAGTTCCATTCAAATCACAGAAATAGCTTGTCAGAATTCTCTATACAGCAACAGACAGAGAAAAATGAAAAAATTCAGAAAACAAATGAAGCAAAATCCTGCACTACTCTTCTCATCAAGAAAAAAGATATTAACTGAGTTTTAGCTGGTAATATGTCCAGGCAACTTAAGTGATGCAAAAAAAATTAGTTATTTGGCAGGAAATGGACTAGTTAATTGTCAGTTCATATAATGACCTCAAAATGAATTTAGATTTTTGAAATCTGAGCAACACAGATGCTATTAAAAAAAAAATCTGTCCCAGCATGAACTTTGTCTTGGTGATTTGCCTAATGCCAGTGTCTAGCATCCATTAATACTAACAGACACTTAGTCATTACAGAGTGCATTCCTGCCCCAGGTTACAGATGCGCATAAGTTGCATCTACAGTTATTAAGGTGGAAAAGAGAAGAATTTTCTTTTTTGTAAGAATCAGCCAGCAGTTGGTGTCATGAGTGGTAATATGTTAAATGCCACTGCCAGTCAGAAGAAAACAACCATGCAGAGAGGGAAGTACAAACAGATAATGAAGGAGGGAAAAACTGCCCACTGTGGAAATCCTAAGCAACTTTTCCACTACTTGCAATCTTGCTTTGTGTATCACCTCAACAGCTGTAAACCTGACCCCATGATGTTACTTGGCCCCAGAGGAAACACTTTCTCTTATGACTGTGGTTACATCACTGCTGTCATATTTGTCAGAAACTCTAGAGTACCTAACAGATGTCCCTTTACATGGAGTCCACCATTTGCAGGCAATGATAAATGTAGCACGTGTCAGATTAACAAAGGTTTAGTTAACAGTAAAGAGGCACACACCAAAGCAAAGAATGACACAATCTTACTTGATCTGTTCAGTATAGCCTGAAGGCCGAACTCAGGTCGCATGACTCACACCCCACCTTGGTAGCTCTCATAATTGCATAGTGCTACTCATGTAATCTGTGTGTGACACTCCTTTACTGAAGCAAGGATCTTTCTATATATTTATTTTATACACGTATATCAACAGAATCGAGTTCTACTACAAGTAAAAGTAAGAGGCAACCTCTGCTTTTGTGTATAGAGCTTCAGTAGACCTATTCTTTTAGACTTATTACACACTTGCAAGTAAAATAGTGTCATAAACACCCACTAAAGGGATATCAGTCTCTTTTGCAAAATAAATAGAGCATGTTAGAGGAAAAGGTTTGTATCACAGAGAATACTGCTTCTATGGAGTCGTCTTCTACTATGCATAAAATGAAGTATTTCTCTTACTTTAGAAACTGAAGAAATGTGCACAGACTGGGATAAATATGCTGTTGGAAAAGCAAAATCCAAAAGTAAAACAAAACAACCAACTGAATAACACACTAGCTGAATATAAAAACTTGTTTTATTACCAAACAAATAAAATAGGTAAGCGCTTTCACTTTTGCTTCATCAGACCATATTCACAGAGAGAAGGGCAACTTTTACTTATAGGCAATCTAATTACTAAGCAACTAATCACATGCTAAGGGTCACAGTTAAAGGAGAAAGACAATAAAACCACAGCTTATGTTAAATTGTATACATATCTGCAGAAACTGCATACAGAAAAAATGCATACAAAGAGAAATTCAACATGCAGAAAAACATCAATGTCATAAAACAAACACATAGAGACAAAAGTATAAAAACAAAAATAAGCAAAAAATATTAAAAAGTCTTTTAACTCCTAAGACTACATCCCTTCAGAATGGGTCTAAGTGGGACTTTCTCGTTAAGCCCACGACCCTGATCAGCTCTCAGTCTTATCATCCATCTAACCTCCCTGATTTCGGTTAGACTCCTGATGTCACCACCTCTAATGCTGGGATAAATTCTGTCAATAACCATGAACCTGAAGGTGTGTCTGTTGTTAGTATTCATCACATGTTTAGAGAGGGCATTGGTGGTAGAGGCACAGCATATGCTATATAAGTGTTTTCTAGCTCTACCCTTGAAGGTTCTATCAGTTTTCCAAACATAAAATGCTTTACAGAGCGTGCAATAAGCAAGATAAACGACATACGTAGTCATACAGGTAGCCCCTGTCCTAAACTAAACCTATGACCAGTGTCAGGGTGCTGAAAGCATCCACTTCTGTCTATGAAACTGAAAAAGTTGCAATTATCACAGGGTGCCGTAGTCCCTTCAGTCCCACTGTCCGGATAGCACAACAACCTCTTCAAGTTCTTCTTCTTGTAAAGGAATCTAGGTGTCTCATCTACTAGTCTTTTGATACTGGGGTCAGTGGTTAACAAACCCCAGTGTTTCCTAATGATGTTCATAGTCATTCTGGAATCTGTGGTATAGCTAAGTGGGACAGAAATGCTGGCAGGTACAACAGGTAATGGATGTGCATTGTCCCCATCCTGTTCAGAAAAATAGAGTTTCGCTATATTGGCCCTAAGGGAGGGAATGGTGATTAGTACCGCATCAACCTCTCCTTCTTTATAACGTCTATCCCTTAGCCTACCCCTTAGCTGAGTAAGCTCCTGATTGAAACCTTCTTCTGCCCCATTTAATCTAGAGGTTCGAAGCCCCTGTCCCTCCACTATGTTTCTAAACACATGAGGAGGGTACATACTGCATCTGTGGAGCAAAGAGTTCCTATAACACAGCTTTCTATAAATTCCTGTGTGCAGTGACCCATCTGCTTGCCTGTTTATAACTATATCTAGGAATTGTGACTGATGATGACACCATAGCCATCAGGCCAGCCAACAAAGGCAGCTCCATTGTAGTTATGGATAGGCATGACTACTTTCGATCTATGAAAGAGATGTTGGGTGACAGTGAACATTATAATGTTGTTACTAAAACTGATATACATTTTCTTAAACTGAGAATAGACAATATATTAATGGAATGCTTGAATGATAAGAAAATCAATTATGAACTGTATAATTATTTTTTGGTCAATGAGCCCCTGATCCCTGTTATACAGGGTTTGCCTAAAGTCCACAAGGATAGCCTTAAACCATCAATGAGGCCAACTGTGGTTGATCGGGGTTGGGTTACCGAACCCTTCTCCATTTTGTAGAGAGACACTTACGTCCCATTCTGGATAAGAATCAAATAGTGCTCGAGGATTCCAAACAATTCCTTTAGAACCTGTTTGACTTCATTAAGACACAGCCCCTTAGTAGGAGGTATTTTCTAGTGATGATGGATGTACAGTCTTTCTTTACAATGATTCTTAACTGCACTGGGCTGGCACACGTTGAGAGATATCTTAATAAGTACAGCAGTTATGACCAAGCCCTGCTTGAGTTGTTACAACTCAGTATGAGATTAGGCCTTGAGAACAACGTTTTTGTGTTTGATGGAATCTACTAAAAACAAAAGGATGGCGTAGTGATGGGCACATCCAGTGCCAACAGCTATACCAACATGGTTATGACATGCTGGGAGGAGGAATATCTTTTCCTCACCTCTGTTTTTCAATGGTATATGCCATTTTCCCATAGATTTGTAGAGGATTTGTTTTTTTTTTTGGACAACTGGGATTGAGGACCTGATTGAATTCCGTCATGACCTAAATCTGACCACTAACGTTTTGAAGTTTTCTTTGATATATTCAGAGACACAGATTGAATTCCTAGATATACTTATAAACAGACAAGCAGATGGGTCACTGTGCATAGGAATTTATAGCAAGCCTTGTTATAGGAACTCTTTGCTCCACAGACGCAGTATGCACCATCCTCATATGTTTAGAAAGATAGTGAAGGGACAGGGGCTTCAAGTCTCTAGATTAAATGGGGCAGAAGAAGGTTTCAATCGGGAACTTACTCAGCTAAGGGGTAGGCTAAGGGATAGAGGTTATAAGGAAGGAGAGGTTGATGCGGTACTAACCATCATTCCCCCTAGGGCCAATATAGCGAAACTGTGTCTGTCATGTATTTTTCTGAACAGGATGGGGACAATGCACATCCATTATCTGTTGTACCTGCCAGCATTTCTGTTCCACTTAGCTATACCACAGATTCCAGAATGACTATGAACATCATTAGGAAACACCGGGGCTTGTTAACCACTGACCCCAGTATCAAAAGAATAGTAGGTGACACACCTAGATTCCTTTACAAGAAGAAGAACTTGAAGAGGTTGTTGTGCTATCTGGACAGTTACAAACATGATGTGAGTGGGACTGAAGGGACTACGACACCCTGTGGTAATTGCAACTTTTTCAGTTTCATAGACAGAAGTGGATGCTTTCAGCACCCTGACACTGGTCATAGGTTTAGTTTAAGATAGGGGCTACCTGTATGACTACGCATGTCATTTATCTTGCTTATTGCACGCTCTGTAAAGCATTTTATGTTTGGAAAACTGACAGAACCTTGAAGGATAGAACTTGAGAACACTTATACAGCATATGCTGTGCCTCTACCACCAATGCCCTCTCTAAACATGTGATGAATACTAACAACAGACACACCTTCAGGTTCATGGTTATTGACAGAATTTATCCCAGCATTAGAGGTGGTGACATCAGGAGTCTAACCGAAATCAGGGAGGTTAGATGGATGATAAGCCCGAGAGCTGATCATGGTCGTGGTCTTAACGAGAAAGTCCCACTTAGACCCATTCTGAAGGGATGTAGTCTTAGGAGTTAAAAGACTTTTTTATATTTTTTTGCTTATTTTTGGTTTGATACTTTTGTCTCTATATGTTTGTTTTATGACATTGATGTTTTTCTGTATACTGAATTTCTCTTTGTATGCATTTTTTCTGTATGCAGTTTCTGCAGATATGTATACAATTTTACATAAGTTGTGGTTTTATTATGTCTTTTTCCTTTAACTGCGACCCTTAGCATGTGATTAGTTGCTTAGTAATTGGATTGCCTATAAGTAAAGGTTGCTCTTCTCTCGGTATATATAGTCTGATGAAGCAAAAGTGAAAGCGCTTACCTATTTTATTGTATGGTAATAAAACATGTTTTTATCTTCAGCTAGTGTGTTATTCCGTTGGTCATTTTGTTTTACATTTCTTTTACTTTACTTAAATGCAGTTTGGATGAATGGATGGATAATCACAAATTCAACCCTGCTTTAGCACCCCTGTCCCTCAAGGATAGGGAGAAACATAAACGTCCAAACATATCCTTGTTTAGCCTACCTCTGGGTTATTTGTATGCAAAATATAAGAGCTGTGAATGTAAGGCTAGACTTCTTAAGATCTTCTAAGGTCAGTTTGCTTATGAATTATATCTGTGTTTGTCATGCAGTTTATACAATAAACATAATTTCATTGCTGAACCCAGCTGAGGGCAGCTGGACATGAAGCTTTATGTGTGAATTCACCAGCTTAGCAAAGGAATGACATTCCTAATTAGGAAACTGTAAAACATTGTCAGCAATATTTGCTGTGATATCCCATGTCTTGAAAAATATGAACTTAAGAACTATTAGAGAATGGTAAACCGTACATTAAACCATGATTGGAAAATTAATGTATGGCATATACAGGTGATGCCCACTGAAAAACGAGTCCACCACTTCACAGCAGCATATTAAGTTGCCATGGAGCTCAGACTGTAAGGACGCTAACAGCCACCATTATTTGACA
>NC_056741.1:588021772-588037299 GCF_019279795.1 Protopterus annectens
TCAACGAAGATCCCAGAATTGCCCCAGCAACTTTCAGAGGCTTATAGATTGTATCTAGCAGGTTAATTTCATTAAGCCACTAGTTAAGGGGGTGCGGGCGGGGCTGGAGGGGGAATGGTGAGGTCTCCTACCTGGGACATAGAGTGGTGAGTGGTAAGATCAGGCCAGAACCTGCCAAATTGGAAGCCATTCAGGCATGGCCTGCCCCTGTTACCAAAAAGCAAGTGAGAGCTTTCTTAAGTGTACTGGGGTACTCTAGAATGTTTGTACCCAATTATAGTACCATAGCTGCACTGCTCACAGACCTGACAAGGAAATACAGGCCAGATAAGAAAGTGTGGACCAAAGCACATGAGCAGGTAATTCAGGAGCTTAACGGAGCTTTGGGAGGACCCCCTATGTTAGCCAGTCCAGATTAGAGCAAATAATTTGTTGTGCGGGTGGATGCTTCAAACCATGGGGTGGGGGCTGTACTTAACCAGGTTTCTTCAGAGGTAGAAGAGCACCTACTGGTATATCTCACTGTAGACTCCAACCCAGGGAGGAATGTTATGCAGCTGTGAGAATCTAGAGTCAGGTGACCAGATGATGTCATTCTGCCAGCCCTCTTGAAAATTATATGTTAGATATTACAAGAAAAATCTCAGAGTACTGAGTATTCTGTTTGGGAAGCCTGACAAGAAGGACCTCACCCACAGCATCTTGCCTTGTGATAATAAGTGACATAACTAGGGAACAATACGTCTTTTAGATTCAGCCAGGAATATAGTAAAGCTTAGTTTAGATATTGTTTGTCTTTATTTGTCTGAGTCTGTCAATCAATGTTCTTTTCAATATTTCCTGTGACTTGTCCGATTGCCCGGGCGTATCTCCCGGCCAAAAGGAACCCCCCCTACCCTGGCACAACTACCTGAGGTCCCCAAGACCCAAATAAAGCTCCTACCGGGACGACAAACCACTGTGAAAATCCCTGACCAGTAATTTACCTTACAAAAGGGGAAATTGAAGAACTTCCACGTAACCTAACTTAAGCTACAGGGAACCCCCCCCTACCCTGGCACAACTACCTGAGGTCCCCAAGACCCAAATAAAGCTCCTACCGGGACGACAAACCACTGTGAAAATCCCTGACCAGTAATTTACCTTACAAAAGGGGAAATTGAAGAACTTCCACGTAACCTAACTTAAGCTACAGGGTAAATTTATAGCATAATTTCTTGTTATAAGCTAATAAGTATATCTAGTTCCAGGAACCTGGCAGTTGATGAAACTTACCTGGAAGACTGCTCTCACTAAGACCCTGGGGAATCCTGATGGTGAAAGCCCCCTCTGTCTTTGTGGCGTGTTTGCCTGCTAGTCGCAGAGGTACAAAGCTAAATACCAATGCTCTCCACGTGCCGCTGACGCATTTCCAGCGTCTTTTTACTTAGTTAAGTACAGGACAGGACCGAGGACATCTATAGCTACTATTAAGGTTCTGTATGTAATAAGGGCACATACTTGGCCACAGTTGCTGTTATCTAAACAGCGACATTTTTTTTTTAGATGCTGCTGCCGTAATCTAAGCATCTACATTGCACGTGTCTGCTAACAGGAAGCTGGCAGCTTCCTTTCTAACCCAATTGTATGACCAATTGTGTACTGCATATTTTTATGTTGTTATAGAAAGTGCTCATTATAACAATATTAACTGCTTTGAGCTGTACTTTGGTAGCGGGAAAAACCTAAACCTTGCAAAGGTGCGTCATTACAACTGAAACACTGAATGGCTATTATCTGTTTGTGTCTGTGACACGCTCTGTTCTCACAGTGATCTTTAATAACATTTGCTTACAGACTGTACTGAGGATTATGCTGCTTTAGACTGTGTAAACCTTATTTATGCTAACATCCTATCTCCTTCCCTCTTATCACAGGAACCCCCCCTTCCCTGGCACAACTACCTGAGGTCCCCAAGACCCAAATAAAGCTCCTACCAGGACGACAAACCACTGTGAAAATCCCTGACCAGTAATTTACCTTACAAAAGGGGAAATTGAAGAACTTCCACGTAACCTAACTTAAGCTACAGGGTAAATTTATAGCATAATTTCTTGTTATAAGCTAATAAGTATATCTAGTTCCAGGAACCTGGCAGTTGATGAAACTTACCTGGAAGACTGCTCTCACTAAGACCCTGGGGAATCCTGACGGTGAAAGCCCCCGGCTCCGGCCACTGGCTTCGGGCTGGCTCCGGCCCACCTCCCTGCCCCTTATCCCACCGCCCCAGTACCCCTACATTTTATAGCCAAAGCAAGCCCCTCCACTTTCCCCCTGCAAATCCAAATCTCCTCTGACTTACCCTATTACTCCTCCCACTCCTAGGCCCACCCTCACCACCAATTCTAACACTATATCTCCCCTACCTCCATCATGGCCAAACACATCCATTCCATCACCCCCCTCACACTAATAGTACTCGTGACTTTCTATTTCTTAACAAAGTATGAAAACCAATCTCTGTTAGGAATCCCCTTCCATAAGCGCCATACTAACTCCCAATCCAACCACCATGTAGTTTATATCCCACCTTCACTCTACCAGGGCAAAACTCTAGCCCCCAAAGTAGTCCATCCCACACTTTATCACCCCAAAACTCAAACTAACAAAACCAACATCAAATTACTATTTAAACTACAAAGATTCCTGGTTTACCTGAAAAATCAAATCAACTTAGATGGTGATATCCATCCCAACCCAGGACCCACCAATGTACCAGATTCTAACCCCACTAAACTAACCAGAAAACCTACTGACTCCCTTCTAATATTTCATCAGAACCTAAGAAGCATTAACAATAAAATTCACAACCTTCATGCCATGATAGAAACTCACTCTCCTGACATTATGTGTCTAACTGAAACATGGCTAAAACCTACCACTAAAGATCAAGAGATCCTCCCACCCGGATATAATATCTTCAGGGCCGATCGCATTAAGAAAAAAGGGGGCGGAATAGCTGTTATGTTCAGAAATACCCTGAGTATCCTTAGAAATCCGATACAACCCCCTATTATCTCCAACCTAGAACTTATAGCCCTAAAAATATGCCTAAACACTCAAAAATCCATCAACCTCATAGTTACCTATATCCCACCAGGGAAGAACACAGAAAGCCTAGAGCAAACCCTAAGCTGGTTAGCCACCAACTACCCACAAGAAACCATAGTACTTGGGGACGTCAATATTGACTGGTCTCTCTGTTCTACCAACACTATCCCACAACCCATTAACCTACATGGTTTTTCCCAACATATTTCATTCCCAACTAGGATAGGCAATAATCTACAAAAAGATAGCACCATTGACTGGATCCTCACCAACAGAGACTCAAACAACTATACCACAGGTACCCTCCCCAGTGATCTCAGTGACCATCTAATAACTTATATTATTAAACATAAATACCTAACTTCCAACCCCCCCCCCTATACAGACTTATCAGAAACAAAAAGAAATTTATCCCACAACTATTTCTTGATGACCTAAAATCCTGCAACTGGACCCTATTAAAAACTCTACCCCTCCAGGAGAGTGTGTCCCACTTCAACGACACTTTCCTTAAGATACTTGATGCACATGCCCCACATGAACAAATTAGATCCAAAGTCCGTTATAGCTCCCTGGCTAACTAGTGAAACAAAAAACAAAATTAAACTCCGTGACCAAGCCTGGGATACATGGAGAGCAACAAAAAACCCCCAAAATCGTACTAAATTTCAACAACTAAGAAACACTACCAAAACAGCCATTACCCAAGACAAAAAACAATACTTCTGCCTCCTCCAGGACAAACACCAGAATAACCCAAAAAAATTCTGGGCTGGTTTTAACAACCTCCTGCGCCCAGGTAAAACCACTACCCCAACCCCCGAAATACTTATTGAGAAAAGTCAGGAAGATGTAGCTAATACCTTTAACTCCTTCTTCACCGTGATAATCCAAACCCTAGCCAATCAACTTACCTCCAATCCCCCATCAACCACAAAACCACAAGACACTGTCCCTACCCCTTTCACTTTAAAGCCAGTCTCTACCGCTTACATACATACCCTCTTAAAAAAGCTCAAACCAACCATCCTTGCGGCAGACCACCTCCCAGCGGAATTCTTACAAATTGCGTCTGATGTAATTGCTTACCCTATATCAATCCTTATCAATATAACCATAACTGAAGCCAACATCCCCTCTATCTGGAAGATCTCCACCATCATTCCGCTTCACAAAGGAGGTAACTCCACAGAAATATCTAACTATAGACCAATAGCTATTCTGTCCCAACACAATAGCGAAAATCATGGAAAGATGCATCCACAAACAACTTCTTCACTACTTAACCTGTAACCATCTCCTGTCCAACTCCCAGCATGGCTTTAAGCCCCCACCACAGTACCACCACGGCCCTCCTTTCCTTTGTCGACTCCATTAATAACAATCGTAATAACAAACTAATATCCTCCACCCTCTTTCTCGTCCTATCGCAAGCTTTCGATATGGTCAATCACCCGCTCCTTCTAAACAACCTTGCAACCCTACATCTGGACACCCCAGCACTAACCTGGTTCAGGCTTACCTCACTGGTAGGCAACAAGCTGTCGGTGGCAAAACAGACTATCAGGCCTACTCCCCAATACCATTGGCGTTCCTCAAGGCTCAATTCTGGGTCCACTTCTGTTTTCCATCTTCATAAATGACCTACACTCAGTCATCCCTAAATCCACCTGCATCCAATATGCCGATGATTCCACCTTGATCTGCTCTGATGTCTCTCTCCTAAATCTCCAAACTACCACTCAACACTGTTTTTCTCTAGTAGAAAAATGGTTCACGATCTGAAACTCCCTACTTAATCCAACTAAAACCAAACTACTACTATTTTCTCCCAACGTTTACTTAACCCTTGGAACAGAACTCACAAGTAACGACAATACAACCTTCCATGTTAAATCCAACAATGGGACTATCGTAACCCCTGTCGCCAGTACCAAACTACTAGGTGTAACTATAGATCATAAACTCAAATTTGACATTCATTACACAAACTGTAAAATCATAACAAAAACTAGGATCCATGTACAGAATAAAACTATCTAACCCCAACTGCCAAATTAACTATTGCCCGCACACATCTTCTCTCCACCCTCCTCTATGCCTCCCCAGTCTTTTCTTTCCTCAACAAATGTGAACTTAACACGCTCTACTGCCTACAACCACATTGCTAGATTTATTACTGGATCCCCTATCGCACCCACCATTGTCTCAACCTGAAACTTGGCTGGTTGGAACTCCCAAATCTTCTCAAACTTAACCAACTCACTGAAGCCTGCAAACTAATCAACCAACCGGATAGAACTCCCTCACTATCTAGCATTTTGACCCCATATACTAACCTCAATAGCCTTCGATCATCCAACAGCACCCAGATCCGAACCATCACTGCCAAGAACTCAGGTGGTGATGCCCTCTTTGCCAACTCCATTGGCAAACCGTGGAACTCCCTGCCAAACTACCTTAGAAGTACAACCTCACACCATCAGTTCAAAAACAACCTAAAAGAATATCTCAAAAAACAATGGCTATGCCCATGTCGTGAACCTGACTAAACATATATTCTCAACCCCTTTCCAAATGTCCAAATCTATCAACAATGGCAAACATGTTTATTCTTCTTGAAATGCTCTATTTACTATTTGCTTATAAGATACCTCAGCTATATATAACCTTCTGATTGCTCTGCTGTCTTTTTAACAACTATGTAAAAAAATTTCTCAATCATCGTGTATTTTGGAAAATGTACATTATTTTCTTACTGTTTTTACTTGTATTTTTATATTGTATTAACTACTATGTTGGAGCTTTTCTCCTTGGGCCTCTACTGAAAAAGGATATGTATCCAGCTAGACTAGCCCGGTTAACAAATGTAAAATAAAATAATAATAATAAATAAATAAAATCTGAACTCTGTGGTTTAGTGTGGATACATAATCAGTATTTTCATGCTCTTTTATTATTTATTATTAAATATATTTAAAACGTTTATTGTGGCTGGTCATTGTAGAAAGTATCTAACCTTGATGAGTGCTTATATTTATTTGGTGACGCTGTGTGGGCCACTCCACGGGGTCTAGCCATCTTGGTGAAGTACTAGCATTTGTATTAATATTCATATTACACAATATAATTGAACACCCTTTGGAAGAGCCTTATAGTACTGACTGGTGGCTGTGAAACTACATTATAGTCTGGGCAAAGTGGGTAGAGTGGGAAATCTGTGCCAGCCTTTCCCAGGTGTGTGTGTGTGTGTGTGTGTGTGTGTGTGTGTGTGTGTGTGTGTGTGTGTGTGTGTGTGTGTGTGTGTGTGAGTGAGTGATAATTGGCTAGGCTTAAAATGCCTCACAAGTGCAGTCAGCCTAGTACTAATCTATGAACCTATGAACCTATAATACTGGTCCAAGAATTAAGCCTTGTGGTACTCCAGTTTTAACAGGGAGGAAGTGTGAGAAGGAAGACAGACACTTGACAGAATGTTGTTGATTAATAAGGTAGCTAGAGAACCAGTTAAGAGTGGAGTTAGAGAAAACAAGAGCAGACAGTAGCTTGGGGTGAGAGACTGTGTCAAAGGTTTTGGGGAGGTCCAAAAATAGGCAGGGTACCAGGTTATTATTTTCTCTGGCTTTAATGATAACATGGGTAAAAGATTAGGGCAGTGGTTGTACTGTGGCTAGGACAAAAAACATGTTGGGTGGGACAGAGTAGATTCTCTTTATGAAGATGTTCTAGAAGTTGCTTATGTATGCATTTTTCGAGTATTTTTGCAAGGGAGGACAGAATGGCTATAGGTCTATAGTTTGTGAGTTCAGTGGAGTGCCCTCATTTGTGTAGTAGAACAGTAAAAATTGTTTCTGTATTGTAGGGTCTATGGATTCTTGGATAGCTCTGTTTATAAGGATGGAGATTGGGTAGGCTATTAAATTAGCTGCAAGTTTATGGAAGACTGCTGGTAATTTGTCTGCTGAGGGAGAACAGTGTTTTAGTTTGGTCGGTATTGATTTAATAAGGTGGTGGAGACAGGTTTAAGAGGAAAAAATAGGTAAGTTATCACTTGGAGAGAGGGGAAGCATAGGGTTGACATTGTGAGCTTTTTGGGTAAGACTGGTTATGGACTTAATAAAGTATGAATTGAAGTTGGTGGCACTTTCAAAGGGAAAATTATTTGGGCATGGGTTTGGTATACTGAGGAACAAGGAGTAAGAATCGTGTTATGGTGTTCCAGAATTTTGGGGAATTATTTTGATGGTTTATCTGTGGTTTTTGATTTTATTTTATTTATTTATTTATTTATTCATTTATTTATTTTACATTTGTCTGATAGGGTGTGAGCCCATTTCCAGAGGAGGCCCAGGGAGAAAACATCTACATAAAAAATAGACAGAATTATTGCAAGAGAAAACTATTGCAAAGAAAATTTGGACAATTTATAAAAAAAATCTTATAACATAGTCAAACATTTTGCAGTGTGTACAAGCATAGTGACAAAATAGGAGTGTTACAGTTTAGTGAACATACAAGTAGACATTGAAATATTTTGTCAGGTAGAAGGTTTAAAGTATAGAGAGACAGCAGCAAATAAGAATGTTACAGTATAACCAGAATACATGCAGAAAAATTGTATCATTTTGTCAAGTAGAAGGTTCAAAGTACGGTTAGATATCTGTTTTAAGGTCGATAAGATTATGATATAAAAACCTTATACAGACTAGAAGAATGTTGTGCTTATAGAAGCTACTGTATTTGAAAACAAAATTATCTGGATAGTGATGGGAATAGTTTGGACAATAGTTAGAGTGAACAGAATCAGGAAGACAGTGATAGAGTTGTAGATTCACAGAGTCATTTAAAATAATAGGAAGGGTCTGTTGATAGAATTTTTTTTGTCGTCATTGACTTGCTTTTTGGTAATATTTTGAAGTTGTCTATAGATTTGCAGGTGATTGAGGGACTTGAATTTTAACCAGTTTTTCTATGCAATATCCCTTTTGTGCATTAGGACTCAGATGGAATGAGTAAGCCAAAGCGCATGGTGAGATTTCACTCTAATTTTCCTTAGGGAAGCTAGAGAATTAAGTACATCCTGGAAAATCTGCTTAAATTTTAGAACAGCATCATGAAATGGTAGGTTATGGAGTAAGAACCGATTTATGGAGGTGAGTGTGTAGTTAAATACATCAGAGTTAAAACTGGTGAGACTGCGGTGCTCTTTGTATTTGTGCTGCTTAATATGATGAAGAGTGGGAGATGGTCAGTGATTGAATCAAGAAGTGTTTCAGGGCCTTGGTAAAACTTAAGGTTGGATACTAGAATCCAATCAAGGTTGGAGCTAATGCAGTGGATTTGTTGTACCAGGTAAAGGTGGAAATTAATTGAGGTGAAGCCATGAAGATTAATATTTGAGGTAGGGAGTCAGTAGTCAAGGTTTGCCAGTCTATATTGACATCAACTTCAAATTATAGTTTTGTTTAAAATATGATCAGAAACCAGGAAGAAACATTTTCTAGGATGGGTATATTATTCCCTAGAGGGATATAGATGCCAGCAATGTAAAGCTTATTGTGATTGTTTAGTTTGAAGTTGGCTAGTATGAGTTCAGCAGGGTGAAATTTTGGGAGAGAAATAGTGGAGAAAGGATCAGATGATTTAAGTATAATATTGCTATGCCACCAGCTTTTTATGCAGGCTATCAGTGCAGAAGATTTTACAGTCCAGAGGCACAATTTCAGTATCTGTGATGTGAGGTTTCAGCCAAGTTCAGTAAGAATTACCATGTCATTTGAATAATGAGCACTCCATTTATTGAAATTCACTGACTGTGTTAAGAAGTCTATCCCCTGGATTCAGCAAGCCTTGCACGGTGTGCAGAACTAGTGTAGGAGCTCCAGCAGGCAATATGCCAACTGTGCATTCCAGGAATAAGCTGCAGGAATGTGCACGAGCACTCCTGAACTAGTCCTGCACAGATGCAGCTCCAGTATGAAAATTACCCCATTTGCAGGTGAAAACCATGAAAATGAGGTGAATTTGTGGACCAGGAAGCTGGCAGCCGGCCATCCAGGATTAGTGTAATCTGCAGAAATGTGTTTGGTTAGTAACAGAGTACATTTCTGCAAACTACAAAACAGAGCCATGACAGCTCCAAATAAAGGGTGTATATAATGTGTAAAGCATGCCAATGGCCAAATATATGGCCACTGGCATGGAAAATAGTTAAAAAAAATAACTTTTTTTTTAGCCGATTTCGGCTGGTTAAGTGTAGGGCAGCAGCGCACAAACGGGATTGAGTGAAAAAAAAAAACTGAAATAAGCATTCTAACCAAAATCACTATTTTGCCATTATACTCAATGGCAAGCAGAAGACAACATGGCCAGTGAATAGTGGTTGCTAAGAGGGGAGGCTCAATGTGGGACCTGTAACCATGCATCAGCAGGCAATCCTATGCAAATGAGGGAAATTATACTGAATCCCAGATTTCCCCTCAATGCTAGTCAGCACCCAACAGTGTAAGTGCAGGAATAGCTTTGTGCAAGCCTAGGAGTTAGCTGACATCATAGGGGGTGTGTGTCAGGCATACTGTGTCTGAGGCTGCTTAGCACTATTTACATTGCCTAAGTGGGTGTGCGCACCATGCACCAGGTTTTAAAGGGAAAAAAAAGTAAACCAGGAAATAGCAGCTCTGTGCACATTTGAGTACTGTGTTTGTGCGGCATGCCACCAGTCTTAAACAGGAAAGCAATAGGAAGGGAAGACAGCAGTAGGAAGGTAATGTAGGAGAACTAGCATAGCTGGCAGGTGAAATGTATCAGAATCAGCCAATTACACAGGCAGCAGACCAGCCCAGCCCAGAACACTACTATAAACTATGCAAACACCTTTCCCTCTGGTTTTCCCACATACTCTACACCACCGGTGTATACAAGCAGGGAAATTTTAACAAACAAAAACTACAAAATAATAGGGGCTGCAGCAGCTATCATACATCAATATGTGGAAGAGACTGAGGGTGGTGAGGATGAGAAATTTGTCAACCAGCCCACAGTGAGGAAACGGAGAAGAGTGTACAGACCCAGGGTAACCTACCAGGGGCTACATGAGCTGGAGATAGTGGAGCACTATAGGGTGGACAGGGACCTCCTACAGCAAATTGTTGAGCCGTGCCTGCCACGCCTGACACACAGAACTAACAGAGGGGAACCCATCCCAGTGGATATCAAGGTATGTGTAGGCCTAAGAATACTAGCCACAGGTACCCTCCAAAGGCCAACTGGGGATATCATGGGGATCTTACAGGCATCAGCATCCAGGGTATTCCACCAGTTCCTGGATGCCATGTCAGCACATGCCAGTGAGCATGTATATTTCCCCAACATCCATGAGGCATTGGCCAGCAATATGCATCTCTTCCACCAAATAGCAGAATACCCTGAGATAGTGGGTGCTATAGCCTGCACACACATATGCATCAAAGCACCACCCGGTGAGCAGGATAGGGTCTACATCAACCGCAAGGGCTTCCCCTCCATCAACTGCCAGGTTGTGTGCGATGCCCAGGGCATTATAATGAATGTGTGTGCTGGCTGCCCTGGAAGCTATCATGATTCCCACATATGGCATCTGACGCAGCTGTACCGGACATTTGCCAGTGGGGACATCCCTTACAGTCGCATAGTGGGGGATGCTGGTTACACACTGGAGCCGTGACTGATGACACAGGCTCCAGGGATCTAAACCTTTGTCATCACAATAAACAAAACATGCTGGAGGGATAGGTTCCTGAGCCAGAGACTCCCCAGACTCTGGAATCGACTGCCCATACATGTCAAGCAGAGTGCCTCTTTGGCCCTCTTCAAAAGGAACCTTGACATTTGGATGGGAGAAAGGAAATTCACTCCGGGGGTCATGTCAGTCACCTTACTAGACAGGGGTCCAGGGAAGTAAATAGTGTGGGAAGAAATAGCCAGGGAACTGCTATGTCTAGGCTTGTATAGGCCCTAGGGCTGATAGCCTAGCACCAACCTATGAACCTATGAACACCCATCAAAAATGCACACACATCCGAACAAGAACTCCATAATGAGGCACACGCACATACCAGAATTATAATAGAGCATGTGTTTGGGATGCTCAAGTCACGGTTCCTGTGCCTGGACACATTCGGTGGAGCCTTGCAGTACTCACCAGCTACCATGTACTCAAATTATCATTGTATGTGCCATGCTACACAATATGATCCTGTGTAAACAGCTGCAGCAGGAACAGCATGGGGCAGGGCCACACAGCCCCCCCACTAGTGCCAAGGCCTGCACAGGCACAGGGTGACTCAGAGGAGGAACAACCTGAGCCTGCCCCAGCAGGCAGTAGGAGGCATGCCCAGTATGTCCTGGCCTTGACAAAGAAGCAACGCATAGCACATACACTGACACAGTAGGGACGCAGGGAATGACACCTCTCTCTGACTCACACATACAGTAAAAGAGATGCTAAACATGACACTACCTGTGCTCAACCATCTATAGGGAGTGTACTATGTGCATCCGACATAGGCAGCCCTCCAGCACTATCCTCAATACTGGCACATCCACAAGGTAAGTCACTCTCCTTACCAATTGCAGAATGGAGTAGTATGTGTTGTTACTTGTATCTATGGTATGGATGTGAGCATGCAAGGGAATTGGGTGGCTGAACAGGATGCCAGCAGATACTAGACACCTATAGTGGCAGCATGATACCTGTAACAAATACTGGTGTCACCATAGTAGCCAGTACTACACATGGTGACAAAACCCACTGCAGGAGATGTGCTGTGCCACATGTGTGTCCATATGACACATACATGCCAGTCAGGGAAGTTCACATACCCAACAACAGTCTCAGCCAGCAGGACAGGTGTAGACAAACACAAACAAAGGCTGTGCTAAGGCCTCTGAATGATGCCTATGGGTAACCCCCCCCAGGTCTACACAGGCAGACTACATCAGGTCAGGCAGTGGGATGTTAGTTATGAAGGGTAGGAAGTCAGAAACTGATATGTAGGTCAATCAAACCTAAGACCTGTAGTATGCCGATATGCCTCTAGTCTGCATGATAGCTTAGAATACAGAATGAAATGGAGTACCTGACATACCAGTACAGTCATAGCAAATGTGTACAAGTGTCAGGTGTGCCCCTCCAATCCTATGTAGAAATGTAGAAACAGTCAGGTCTGCCCCCCAATCCTATGTAGAAATGTAGTAAGAGTCAGGTGTACCCCCCCCCAATCTTATGGAGAAATGTAGAAACAGTCAGGTATGCCCCCCAATCCTATGTAGAAATGTAGAAACAGTCAGGTGTGTCCCCCCACCAATCCTATGTAGAAATGTAGTAACAGTCTGGTGTACCCCCCAATCTGATGTAGACACGTTGTAACAGTCAGGTGTGCCCCCCCCAATCTGATGTAGAAATATAGTAACATGTATGTGTAGGTATAATACCAGTGGAGCACAGATGACCTGAGGTGGCCAAGGTAGCAGGATAGATTGTAGCATTTGTACAATATGCAGGTATGCGTGTGTTAGGTTGGTGGGTGTTACATATTGTGTGAGAGTGGTCAGTATGTATGCATGGTGAGGTCTGACCTGGTGGCCATTGCCCAGTACTGCCGATGACAGGACCAAGTCCTCACAACTGCAGTGCCAAATACAGTGCTCCCCAGTATAACACATACTAGCAGTAAGCCACTGTAAATGTATGGAGGCAATATGTGTCACCATCTAAAAGATGGACATGGCATGACTATTGGGCCAGATATACAAAAAGTACACAGGGAAAGTACCCCAGACAGACAGTGTGTAATGTGTAACGTGAAATGGACACTCCCTTAGATTTGTACTGTCTGATGTTGTCTGGCCAGGCACTCGCAGATCACAAAGGTGATAAGAATGATGTATTGAGAAACAGCTGATGTCCCTGCAAGCCAGCATCACTGGAATGCCACATGCATATCTGGCAGTCACATGCAAGTAGTGTCCATAGCACACATCAAACTCAGCTCACCCAACCACCACCCACAGGTACCTCTCTGGACTTATCCGTGCTGTTAGGGAATGGGTACAATATGACCCCCCACCTGTGTATGGCAATAGTGAAAGAATGCAGCATGCGGTGCAGGTGTCGATGCTGGTGTGTCCGCCATCCGCCAGCTGTAAGCAACACCCTGCCAGCATCACACCACTGAACAATACTGATGAAAGTATTGGCATGAACACCTCCGGGACACCTACCCTGTCACCCCAGGGGGAATATAATGTATGGCAGCCTGGAACTGTAGGACTGACAGAATGCAACGGACCTGCTATAAGCTGGCCTGCATCACTACCAAATGGCCTGCAGTCCTCTCCCAAAGGCCTGCATCTCACCCATACTGCCAATGTATGTTATGTCATGGACACCCAAATAACAACATAACACAGTCCACAGAACCCTCGCAAGGCCATGTGTGGACAAACCACAATGCCTCATGTCCACCATGTCCTACTGCATTAATAACTTGTGGACAAACAACAATACACTGCTGTGTGATGAAGTGATAACTATAGGGAAAAGTATCAGAGAATGTTTATAATGTATGTAAGAGGATAGAATAATAGAGGGGGGATGGGAGCATGGGCAGCATGGAATGTGCGAACTCCAAAACAAGCCATGTGCACGTACTATCCCTGGCTGCAAATACAAGGATGGGTGGCTACAAACCTTCCCATATACCACAATAGGGGTAATGTCCTGACTTATGACCCCTGCCTCTGGGTAACCTGTGTGAATCTGTACAGCTGTGAGGTATTGCCACAGCAAGATAAGGCCATACTGTCACGTCGATGGATGTACTAATATGGGATCCTCTGCCACCAGTGTACTAAGGTGCTGAACCCGGTTACACAAACTCAGCTTGGCGAAGTGTCTGCAGCTCCCCTCAGAATGGCATTAGTTTGCGAGGAATATGTAAGCATATGACCTAATACTGGACAGCTGCATTCACCCTGTGTTCCCTAGGACATCACTGCGAGCAAAAATGTCTACCTTATTTATTTATTTATTTATTTATTTATTTGTTTATATTTGTTGACCAGGAGTGTCCAACTGGACTTAGGTCCATTTTCAGTGGAGGCCTGGGGAGAAAAGCTCCACAGTTAAAATAAACAGGCAGTAGTTACATTGGATTACATAGTGATTAACAATTTACATAGCAATATTTACAGATGAAGAACATAGTACATCAGTAGACAACTAGAATCTTTATCTGTGAAGTACACTAACATGAACATTAACAAATGTTTCAAGGAAAAGTTCCTGCTGTATAATAAGTACTGGCTTATGAGCATCTGGGCTTACTATAATCAAGGTGGTTAGTGGAGTGGAAAGAAAGGTGGTGGTTGGATGGGGAGGGTGATATTAGAGTGGGAGTTGCAGGCAGGGCAGCCATCATGTTTTTAAAGGTCGCTTTTAGTGCGCTTTTTAGTAAGAGTTTTGAGTTTTGGAAGTGGGTGCATGATGGTATGGAGGTATTAATGGGTGTTAATAGATTGGGAGGGAGTTCCATAATTTGGCTATGGTGCAAGAGAATAATTAACTTCACCAGCAGAGTTATTGGCTTTAGTGATCTGCAGTGAGTGATTTTGTTGCTGGATCTTAGTGGTCTGGTGGTGTGATAGGGTTGGGTGAATTCTGGAGGATGGGACATTTAGTGGATGATTTACTAGTTTTGTGTGGGCAGAGTGAGAGTTGTGATACCATTGAAGAGGAGGAGATGGGGGAGGAGTTCGAAGCCAGCCCAGTTCAGCAAAGTGTTGAGAGACAGTGGTGACTACAGTAAGATGCCTATGGCGAATTGTGGTGGCAATTTTGTTGTAGGTCAGGTCACCTAGCTTGTTTTAAATCGCATTGCCTTAGGTTGGTATATATATTGGACAGGCATAAAAGTAGGAGTTGGAATAAGGTGAGATTTGCTATGTGAAATCTTTGCTGCTTTGGTGAGGAAGTTGCTGACTACCTTCTGTAAGCTCCCTAGGTTTTACCTGACAAGTGGTTAACCATACATATCTGACAGTTGCAGATGTTAGTGCATACACTCATCAGTATGCACCAATCATGCTTTTGAACTTACACATTGGATAGGAGATACACACACATATCCAAGGACAACACACTATAATATGCCACAAGTACACATATATATAGATTTTGGGGAAAGAGAGTTACAGTGACAAGAGGCCTTCCATCATGAGGCCTGTCCCACCCAGCACCACAGCCAAATGGCTACAACCTCATTGATGTGTAAATGTCACTCACAGTGAAATTAGCTACTGGTGACTATGTCCTCATTATTAACAGACTCTGTGTGGTGCTAAGTGCTAACCATGTTTTATGACTGCCACCAAGGCAGGTAGTCTTCCTAGCAGTTTTA